>NC_079200.1:5936336-6073836 GCF_029499605.1 Hyla sarda
TGAAGCTCCATGATGTCATCGCAGGCTGCAGATGGGCTGCTAGGGAAGAACGGGGACTTACCTGTCCTTCCCGCTGCTCTGTGGATCAGTGTTTGCTTGAGGCTACCTTAGGCAGCCCTTAGCATCAACCGCCGATAACATCGATCATTGCAATGCAATAGCATTACATTGAGCTATGCAAGCCATCTAATTATGGCTTATGATAGCCCCTATTTTTCAAATAAAACACTGTAAAAAAAAATCTAATAAACATATTTGGTATCACTGTGTGCAATATTGTCCAAATTATTACATTATGATGTTCCTGATGCTGCACGGTGAACGGCGGAAATGAACATTATAAAAAGTGATCAAAAAGTCATATATACACAAAAGTGGTACCGTTATAAACTACAGCTCATGGCGCAAAAAGTCCCCCCTTCCCATGATCTCCTGTATGGGGCCCCGTCAGTCCGTATGAACGGAGCATTTTGTCCCCGCATGACGCGGCGGCTGTCATGCCCCCCTCCATGTATCTCTATGGTATAAATGGGGGGGGGGGGGGGGTTGACTGCCGCATCATGCAGGGGACTGACACGCCCCCTTCCTGCATACTGCCCCAGCGGTTGGACCCCCTACCGCGATATATATATCATATTAACTTGCATTTTGTGTGTGTGTGTATATATATTGATTTTATATATTTTTTTATTTATTTTTTATTTTTATCTTTAACAGACATGAATGGGGTACATCTAAGCCTTCTTCTCGCCTGTATTATATGGGTTGTACAGTCTCATATTGAAGAGATGACACATATCCAGGAAGAAGCCGGCAGTGACCATATTGTCCGTCTTTCAGGGATTCTTCTACCAATATCCATTGTCAGTGAGTAAATGTCATATACATCAATATAATGTAGGTGAATTAAAAGGAACCATTAAGGAGACCTCCGCCCATCTCATGTGTTGTGTTTCACAGAGTTGAAGAAGACTTCTCAGAGGGTGAGCAAATCGGATGCTGAAAAGAATAAATCCGCCAAGGTAGATATAGCAATTCATAAGCGCTGTGCCATGTCATGTAATGTGATCACCAACCCACGAGGTCCTCAACCCAAGAGGTCCTCAACCAAAGAGGTCCTCAACCAAAGAGGTCCTTAACCCAAGAGGTCCTCAACCAAAGAGGTCCTCAACCAAAGAGGTCCTCAACCCAAGTGGTCCTCAACAAAAGAGTTCCTCAACAAAAGAGTTCCTCAACCAGAGGTCCTCAACCCAAGAGGTCCTCAACCCAAGAAGTCCTCAACTCAAGAAGTCCTCAACCCAAGAAGTCCTCAACCCAAGAGGTCCTCAACCCAAGAAGTCCTCAACCAAAGAGGTCCTCAACCCAAGAGTTCCTCAACCAAACATCCCCTCAACCCAAGAGGTCCTCAACCCAAGAAGTCCTCAACCAAAGAGGTCCTCAACCAAAGAGGTCCTCAACCAAACAGCCCCTCAACCCAAGAGGTCCTCAAGGCCACCAAAAGTCCAGGATTTACACTTTACCCTGTTCTATTCATATGGGGTAACTGCAGACACGCCCCTCGATGTACAACATTCACACCCCCTAAGTCACTCCCATTATTAAAATTAAGTTAACCTGATTCTGTAATGACTGGTTCTGTCTGCACCCGTAGGGTTAATTCTGTATAGTTCTGTAGTTTATGTTGGTTACTGGGACAATGCCCTGAGCTGCTTGGGTGTGGTGTGGGTTTCTTCCCAGCCAATCTGTACTCTGGTTTCTTCTATCAATCCGGATTCTCCTTTCCCCTACACTCTTATATATAAGGAAGTCCCTTTCTCTTGTGCTTTGCTTGTGAAAGGTACCGGTCGAATGAAGCTAGCACTCCTATATCTCTATTGTCTATTTTGGTACTCTGCTCTTTTGGCTTGGTTCTTGACTTCTCTTCTGGTATTTACATTATTACTTTGCTATCTCCTGTTACCGACTTTGACTAGACTGACTTTTGACTTGGTGTTTTAGTATATCTGTTAGTTTGTGTCCCTCCAGCTGTTTCCCGACTCCTACTGTTTTCTAGTTTATTATTTTGACTCTGACTGTCCTTGCACATGGTAGGTAGGGAACGTCCTCATGGTTGTGGACCCGTTGTTTAGGACGGGTACGCAAGTAGCTCGGGACAGAAGGTATGGGCAACATTAGGGCTTCACTCAATCGCTGCCCAACGTGACATATTCCCTAAATTGTCAGGAAATTATAAACCCTCATATCTCAGGAACGGCAGGACATATCAAGAAACTATAGAAAGTTGTGTGATCAGGGGGGCTTAGCTATTTAATGATAGTAACATTTAAATTTTTAGGGGGCACGTCACAGGTCCTCTTTAAACTGCAAGACCTACTGACGCTGCTCAACATGATATTTGCCGCAATTGGTTCCGTCACATTTTGCTTGTAACTTTCTTTCGAATTATGGAGATTTTGCGTTTGCCGAATTTGATGGTTTTCTTATCACTTGTATTGCAGAAAAAGGAACTTCCGAAAAAGAAGTCGTGGACGCCACCTGCAAACTGTGTGCCCCTTAAATCCAGCTGTAGGCCCCCCGCACCCCCCTGCTGTGAGCCCTGTGCTTTCTGCCATTGCCATATCTTCCATACTGTCTGCGTCTATAAGATGGGGTCTCCACACTGCTGAAATACTATATACCAGGGGTCCGGTCATACTTCATCGGTTTAGGCCGTACACTCAGATTTTATGTTCATCCTTACAGTACATTCTTGACATCACCAAACAGCCAACGGCTGTCCGGGCATGCTGGGAGTTGTAGTTTTGCAACATCTGGAGGTCCGCAGGTTGGAGACCACTGTTGTAGACTATGGCGCACATGAAGGATGATAAATGTATCAAAGAATACCTGATGTTACTTGCTAAATATCCACACAAATGTACTACTCCATTTCACCTGGGGGGGCGCTGCTGGGGAAACACTATGCAATAGACCCCCCCCCCCCCCCCAAATAAACAAATACAGTATAAGTGAATGAATTACTTAGATTAATTGATTTGTATGTTAATGTAACATTTTTATTTGAAGACAAATACACCGACGGTTGCTGACAGTTTATTGTTGTATTATCAATAACATTATTTTATTTATGCGATCTGCATCATCTACAATAATTATCATCATTAATCCATCTGTTTTTAGTGTGGATTTATTTGGGAAATATAGTGAGGGAGGGGGAGTTCGCCCAGGCTACAGGGGATTTTCTCTAAAATGAGAGGAAAGCCTTGATTTACCTTTCAGGGATAGTGTGGGTCCTCTGGAGGAGGCAGACAAGCTTTTGGAAAGAAGTGTGCGGCTGAGCACTTCCCTAACCACTTCCTGTGCTGGCGAAAGACAATCTCACATACCAGAGTTTTCTAACTATTGTGCCTCCAGCTGAAAAGCAGCTGCAGAACGTAAACGCCACCAGCCACATACAGTATTGTTGTCGTCCCCTCCACACACACACACACACACACTGATATATATATATACACTATACTGTAGAAAAGTAGAGGTGTCCCCTGAATCTAATAGCACCACACACTGTGCCCCTGGATTTAATAGTCACATCGTGTCCCCTGAATGGTGATTCTTCCCCCCCCCCCCCCCCCCCCCACCATGATCACTGTAGGGATGGTATTGGGCAGGTGATGAGCAGTACCTGGTTTCCCCCAGACATGATGCTGCCCCCACCATGATCACTGTAGGGATGGTATTGGGCAGGTGATGGGCAGTACCTGGTTTCCCCCAGACATGATGCTGCCCCCACCATGATCACTGAAGGGATGGTATTGGACAGGTGATGGATAGTGTCTGGTTTCCTCCAGACATGATGCTGCCCCCACCATGATCACTGTAGAGATGGTATTGGGCAGGTGATTGGCAGTGCCTGGTTTCCCCCAGACATGATGCTGCCCCCACCATGATCACTGTAGGGATGGTATTGGGCAGGTGATGGGCAGTACCTTGTTTCCCCCAGACATGATGCTGCCCCCACCATGATCACTGTAGGGATGGTATTGGGCAGGTGATGGGCAGTGCCTGGTTTCCCCCAGACATGATGCTGCCCCCACCATGATCACTGTAGGGATGGTATTGGGCAGGTGATGGGCAGTACCTGGTTTCCCCCAGACATGATGCTGCCCCCACCATGATCACTGTAGGAATGGTATTAGGCAGGTGATGGGCAGTACCTGGTTTCTCCCAGACATGATGCTGCCCCCACCATGATCACTGTAGGGATGGTATTGGGCAGGTGATGGGCAGTACCTGGTTTCCCCCAGACATGATGCTGCCCCCACCATGATCACTGTAGGGATGGTATTGGGCAGGTGATGGGCAGTACCTGGTTTCCTCTATACATGATGCTGCCCCCACCATGATCACTGTAGGGATGGTATTGGGCAGGTGATGGGCAGTGCCTGGTTTCCCCCAGACATGATGCTGCCCCCATCATGATCACTGTAGGGATGGTATTGGGCAGGTGATGGGCAGTACCTGGTTTCCCCCAGACATGATGCTGCCCCCACCATGATCACTGTAGGGATGGTATTGGGCAGGTGATGGGCAGTACCTGGTTTCCCCCAGACATGATGCTGCCCCCACCATGATCACTGTAGGGATGGTATTGGGCAGGTGATGGGCAGTGCCTGGTTTCCCCCAGACATGATGCTGCCCCCACCATGATCACTGTAGGGATGGTATTGGGCAGGTGATGGGCAGTACCTGGTTTCCCCCCAGACATGATGCTGCCCCCACCATGATCACTGTAGGGATGGTATTGGGCAGGTGATGGGCAGTGCCTGGTTTCCCCCAGACATGATGCTGCCCCCACCATGATCACTGTAGGGATGGTATTGGGCAGGTGATGGGCAGTGCCTCGTTTCCCCCAGACATGATGCTGCCCCCACCATGATCACTGTAGGGATGGTATTGGGCAGGTGATGGGCAGTGCCTGGTTTCCCCCAGACATGATGCTGCCCCCATCATGATCACTGTAGGGATGGTATTGGGCAGGTGATGGGCAGTGCCTGGTTTCCCCCAGACATGATGCTGCCCCCACCATGATCACTGTAGGGATGGTATTGGGCAGGTGATGGGCAGTGCCTGGTTTCCTCCAGACATGATGCTGCCCCCACCATGATCACTGTAGGGATGGTATTGGGCAGGTGATAGGCAGTACCTGGTTTCCTCCAGACATGATGCTGCCCCCACCATGATCACTGTAGGGATGGTATTGGGCAGGTGATGGGCAGTGCCTGGTTTCCCCCAGACATGATGCTGCCCCCACCATGATCACTGTAGGGATGGTATTGGGCAGGTGATGGGCAGTGCCTCGTTTCCCCCAGACATGATGCTGCCCCCACCATGATCACTGTAGGGATGGTATTGGGCAGGTGATGGGCAGTGCCTGGTTTCCCCCAGACATGATACTGCCCCCATCATGATCACTGTAGGGATGGTATTGGGCAGGTGATGGGCAGTACCTGGTTTCCTCCAGACATGATGCTGCCCCCACTATGATCACTGTAGGGATGGTATTGGGCCGGTGATGGGCAGTACCTGGTTTCCTGCAGACATGATGCTGCCCCCACCATGATCACTGTAGGGATGGTATTGGGCAGGTGATGGGCAGTGCCTGGTTTCCCCCAGACATGATGCTGCCCCCATCATGATCACTGTAGGGATGGTATTGGGCAGGTGATGGGCAGTGCCTGGTTTCCCCCAGACATGATGCTGTCCCCATCATGATCACTGTAGGGATGGTATTGGGCAGGTGATGGGCAGTACCTGGTTTCCTCCAGACATGATGCTGCCCCCACTATGATCACTGTAGGGATGGTATTGGGCCGGTGATGGGCAGTACCTGGTTTCACCCAGACATGATGCTGCCCCCACCATGATCACTGTAGGGATGGTATTGGGCAGGTGATGGGCAGTGCCTGGTTTCCTCCAGACATGATGCTGCCTCCACCATGATCACTGTAGAGATGGTATTGGGCAGGTGATGGGCAGTACCTGGTTTCCCCCAGACATGATGCTGCCCCCACCATGATCACTGTAGGGATGGTATTGGGCAGGTGATGGGCAGTGCCTGGTTTCCCCCAGACATGATGCTGCCCCCACCATGATCACTGTAGGGATGGTATTGGGCAGGTGATGGGCAGTACCTGGTTTCCCCCAGACATGATGCTGCCCCCACCATGATCACTGTAGGGATGGTATTGGGCCGGTGATGGGCAGTACCTGGTTTCCTGCAGACATGATGCTGCCCCCACCATGATCACTGTAGGGATGGTATTGGGCAGGTGATGGGCAGTACCTGGTTTCCTCTATACATGATGCTGCCCCCACCATGATCACTGTAGGGATGGTATTGGGCAGGTGATGGGCAGTACCTGGTTTCCCCCAGACATGATGCTGCCCCCACCATGATCACTGTAGGGATGGTATTGGGCAGGTGATGGGCAGTGCCTGGTTTCCTCCAGACATGATGCTGCCTCCACCATGATCACTGTAGGGATGGTATTGGGCAGGTGATGGGCAGTACCTGGTTTCCCCCAGACATGATGCTGCCCCCACCATGATCACTGTAGGGATGGTATTGGGCAGGTGATGGGCAGTGCCTGGTTTCCCCCAGACATGATGCTGCCCCCACCATGATCACTGTAGGGATGGTATTGGGCAGGTGATGGGCAGTACCTGGTTTCCCCCAGACATGATGCTGCCCCCACCATGATCCACTGTAGGGATGGTATTGGGCAGGTGATGGGCAGTACCTGGTTTCCCCCAGACATGATGCTGCCCCCCACCATGATCACTGTAGGGATGGTATTGGGCAGGTGATGGGCAGTACCTGGTTTCCTCCAGACATGATGCTGCCCCCACCATGATCACTGTAGGGATGGTATTGGGCAGGTGATGGGCAGTACCTGGTTTCCCCCAGACATGATGCCGCCCCCACCATGATCACTGTAGGGATGGTATTGGGCAGGTGATGGGCAGTGCCTGGTTTCCTCCAGACATGATGCTGCCCCCACCATGATCACTGTAGGGATGGTATTGGGCAGGTGATGGGCAGTGCCTGGTTTCCCCCAGACATGATGCTGCCCCCACCATGATCACTGTAGGGATGGTATTGGGCAGGTGATGGGCAGTACCTGGTTTCCCCCAGACATGATGCTGCCCCCACCATGATCACTGTAGGGATGGTATTGGGCAGGTGATGGGCAGTGCCTGGTTTCCCCCAGACATGATGCTGCCCCCACCATGATCACTGTAGGGATGGTATTGGGCAGGTGATGGGCAGTGCCTCGTTTCCCCCAGACATGATGCTGCCCCCCACCATGATCACTGTAGGGATGGTATTGGGCAGGTGATGGGCAGTGCCTGGTTTCCCCCAGACATGATGCTGCCCCCACCATGATCACTGTAGGGATGGTATTGGGCAGGTGATGGGCAGTGCCTGGTTTCCTCCAGACATGATGCTGCCCCCACCATGATCACTGTAGGGATGGTATTGGGCAGGTGATAGGCAGTACCTGGTTTCCTCCAGACATGATGCTGCCCCCACCATGATCACTGTAGGGATGGTATTGGGCAGGTGATGGGCAGTGCCTGGTTTCCCCCAGACATGATGCTGCCCCCACCATGATCACTGTAGGGATGGTATTGGGCAGGTGATGGGCAGTGCCTCGTTTCCCCCAGACATGATGCTGCCCCCACCATGATCACTGTAGGGATGGTATTGGGCAGGTGATGGGCAGTGCCTGGTTTCCCCCAGACATGATACTGCCCCCATCATGATCACTGTAGGGATGGTATTGGGCAGGTGATGGGCAGTACCTGGTTTCCTCCAGACATGATGCTGCCCCCACTATGATCACTGTAGGGATGGTATTGGGCCGGTGATGGGCAGTACCTGGTTTCCTGCAGACATGATGCTGCCCCCACCATGATCACTGTAGGGATGGTATTGGGCAGGTGATGGGCAGTGCCTGGTTTCCCCCAGACATGATGCTGCCCCCATCATGATCACTGTAGGGATGGTATTGGGCAGGTGATGGGCAGTGCCTGGTTTCCCCCAGACATGATGCTGTCCCCATCATGATCACTGTAGGGATGGTATTGGGCAGGTGATGGGCAGTACCTGGTTTCCTCCAGACATGATGCTGCCCCCACTATGATCACTGTAGGGATGGTATTGGGCCGGTGATGGGCAGTACCTGGTTTCACCCAGACATGATGCTGCCCCCACCATGATCACTGTAGGGATGGTATTGGGCAGGTGATGGGCAGTGCCTGGTTTCCTCCAGACATGATGCTGCCTCCACCATGATCACTGTAGAGATGGTATTGGGCAGGTGATGGGCAGTACCTGGTTTCCCCCAGACATGATGCTGCCCCCACCATGATCACTGTAGGGATGGTATTGGGCAGGTGATGGGCAGTGCCTGGTTTCCCCCAGACATGATGCTGCCCCCACCATGATCACTGTAGGGATGGTATTGGGCAGGTGATGGGCAGTACCTGGTTTCCCCCAGACATGATGCTGCCCCCACCATGATCACTGTAGGGATGGTATTGGGCCGGTGATGGGCAGTACCTGGTTTCCTGCAGACATGATGCTGCCCCCACCATGATCACTGTAGGGATGGTATTGGGCAGGTGATGGGCAGTACCTGGTTTCCTCTATACATGATGCTGCCCCCACCATGATCACTGTAGGGATGGTATTGGGCAGGTGATGGGCAGTACCTGGTTTCCCCCAGACATGATGCTGCCCCCACCATGATCACTGTAGGGATGGTATTGGGCAGGTGATGGGCAGTGCCTGGTTTCCTCCAGACATGATGCTGCCTCCACCATGATCACTGTAGGGATGGTATTGGGCAGGTGATGGGCAGTACCTGGTTTCCCCCAGACATGATGCTGCCCCCACCATGATCACTGTAGGGATGGTATTGGGCAGGTGATGGGCAGTGCCTGGTTTCCCCCAGACATGATGCTGCCCCCACCATGATCACTGTAGGGATGGTATTGGGCAGGTGATGGGCAGTACCTGGTTTCCCCCAGACATGATGCTGCCCCCACCATGATCACTGTAGGGATGGTATTGGGCAGGTGATGGGCAGTACCTGGTTTCCCCCAGACATGATGCTGCCCCCACCATGATCACTGTAGGGATGGTATTGGGCAGGTGATGGGCAGTACCTGGTTTCCTCCAGACATGATGCTGCCCCCACCATGATCACTGTAGGGATGGTATTGGGCAGGTGATGGGCAGTACCTGGTTTCCCCCAGACATGATGCCGCCCCCCACCATGATCACTGTAGGGATGGTATTGGGCAGGTGATGGGCAGTGCCTGGTTTCCTCCAGACATGATGCTGCCCCCACCATGATCACTGTAGGGATGGTATTGGGCAGGTGATGGGCAGTGCCTGGTTTCCCCCAGACATGATGCTGCCCCCACCATGATCACTGTAGGGATGGTATTGGGCAGGTGATGGGCAGTACCTGGTTTCCCCCAGACATGATGCTGCCCCCACCATGATCACTGTAGGGATGGTATTGGGCAGGTGATGGGCAGTGCCTGGTTTCCCCCAGACATGATGCTGCCCCCACCATGATCACTGTAGGGATGGTATTGGGCAGGTGATGGGCAGTGCCTCGTTTCCCCCAGACATGATGCTGCCCCCACCATGATCACTGTAGGGATGGTATTGGGCAGGTGATGGGCAGTGCCTGGTTTCCCCCAGACATGATGCTGCCCCCATCATGATCACTGTAGGGATGGTATTGGGCAGGTGATGGGCAGTGCCTGGTTTCCTCCAGACATGATGCTGCCCCCACCATGATCACTGTAGGGATGGTATTGGGCAGGTGATAGGCAGTACCTGGTTTCCTCCAGACATGATGCTGCCCCCACCATGATCACTGTAGGGATGGTATTGGGCAGGTGATGGGCAGTGCCTGGTTTCCCCCAGACATGATGCTGCCCCCACCATGATCACTGTAGGGATGGTATTGGGCAGGTGATGGGCAGTGCCTCGTTTCCCCCAGACATGATGCTGCCCCCACCATGATCACTGTAGGGATGGTATTGGGCAGGTGATGGGCAGTGCCTGGTTTCCCCCAGACATGATACTGCCCCCATCATGATCACTGTAGGGATGGTATTGGGCAGGTGATGGGCAGTACCTGGTTTCCTCCAGACATGATGCTGCCCCCACTATGATCACTGTAGGGATGGTATTGGGCCGGTGATGGGCAGTACCTGGTTTCCTGCAGACATGATGCTGCCCCCACCATGATCACTGTAGGGATGGTATTGGGCAGGTGATGGGCAGTGCCTGGTTTCCCCCAGACATGATGCTGCCCCCATCATGATCACTGTAGGGATGGTATTGGGCAGGTGATGGGCAGTGCCTGGTTTCCCCCAGACATGATGCTGTCCCCATCATGATCACTGTAGGGATGGTATTGGGCAGGTGATGGGCAGTGCCTGGTTTCCTCCAGACATGATGCTGCCTCCACCATGATCACTGTAGAGATGGTATTGGGCAGGTGATGGGCAGTACCTGGTTTCCCCCAGACATGATGCTGCCCCCACCATGATCACTGTAGGGATGGTATTGGGCAGGTGATGGGCAGTGCCTGGTTTCCCCCAGACATGATGCTGCCCCCACCATGATCACTGTAGGGATGGTATTGGGCAGGTGATGGGCAGTACCTGGTTTCCCCCAGACATGATGCTGCCCCCACCATGATCACTGTAGGGATGGTATTGGGCCGGTGATGGGCAGTACCTGGTTTCCTGCAGACATGATGCTGCCCCCACCATGATCACTGTAGGGATGGTATTGGGCAGGTGATGGGCAGTGCCTGGTTTCCCCCAGACATGATGGTGCCCCCATCATGATCACTGTAGGGATGGTATTGGGCAGGTGATGGGCAGTGCCTGGTTTCCCCCAGACATGATGCTGCCCCCACCATGATCACTGTAGGGATGGTATTGGGCAGGTGATGGGCAGTGCCTGGTTTCCTCCAGACATGATGCTGCTCCCACCATGATCACTGTAGGGATGGTATTGGGCAGGTGATGGGCAGTGCCTGGTTTCCCCCAGACATGATGCTGCCCCCACCATGATCACTGTAGGGATGGTATTGGGCGGGTGATGGGCAGTACCTAGTTTCCTCCAGACATGATGCTGCCCCCACCATGATCACTGTAGGGATGGTATTGGGCAGGTGATGGGCAGTACCTGGTTTCCTCCAGACATGATGCTGCCCCCACCATGATCACTGTAGGGATGGTATTGGGCAGGTGATGGGCAGTGCCTGGTTTCCTCCAGACATGATGCTGCCCCCACCATGATCACTGTAGGGATGGTATTGGGCAGGTGATGGGCAGTGCCTGGGTTCCCCCAGACATGATGCTGCCCCCACCATGATTACTGTAGGGATGGTATTGGGCAGGCGATGGGCAGTGCCTGGTTTCCCCCAGACATGATGCTGCCCCCACCATGATCACTGTAGGGATGGTATTGGGCAGGTGATGGGCAGTACCTGGTTTCCCCCAGATATGATGCTGCCCCCACCATGATCACAGTAGGGATGGTACTGGGCAGGTAATGGGCAGTGCCTGGTTTCCCCCAGACATGATGCTGCCCCCACCATGATTACTGTAGGGATGGTATTGGGCAGGTGATGGTCAGTGCCTGGTTTCCCCCAGACATGATGCTGCCCCCACCATGATCACTGTAGGGATGGTATTGGGCAGGTGATGCGCAGTACCTGGTTTCCCCCAGACATGATGCTGCCCCCACCATGATCACTGTAGGGATGGTATTGGGCAGGTGATGGGCAGTACCTGGTGTCCCCCAGACATGATGCTGCCCCCACCATGATCACTGTAGGGATGGTATTGGTCAGGTGATGGGCAGTGCCTGGTTTCCCCCAGACATGATGCTGCCCCCACCATGATCACTGTAGTGATGGTATTGGCAGGTGATGGGCAGTGCCTGGTCTCCCCCAGACATGATGCTGCCCCCACCATGATCACTTTAGGGATGGTATTGGGCAGGTGATGGGCAGTACCTGGTTTCCTTCAGACATGATGCTGCCTCCACCATGATCACTGTAGGGATGATATTGGGCAGGTGATGGGCAGTGCCTGGTTTCCCCCAGACATGATGCTGCCCCCACCATGATCACTGTAGGGATGGTATTGGGCAGGGGGTATTGGGCAGGGGATGTGCAGCTCCAAACGTTGAGCAGTGGAGTACCCCCTTTAACTTGCCGCATGACTGGCCGTCACTGAGGAGAACCAGATCCACTCACATTAGGCGCACCCAACCCTCAGAAGGTCTGGTCCATGGCTGTCACTGGACACAAAGCAGACCCTGTATCTGGAGACGCGGCTCCGGCCTAGTCAACCTGTTCTCAATTACCGACCACATATTCCTCCCCGCTTCCTTTATAATGCCGAGCGCTGGAAAATTGGATGTTCAGCATCATCAATCTTGTCTTGTCTTGTCTTTTTTATAGTCTTTATTCCGGTTATTTACACCAGTTTTTGGAGCATGCGGTTACGTTAATACTTTTTATTACATCGTTATAGCAAAATGGATAAACCGTATTAGTGAACACGATTTCAGTCATTTTAATGCATTTTTAGAATGTATTTTCATTGACGATGATCTACATGATCTCGCTGCTTCCTTCGAAGTACATTGTAATATTCCGCCAGAAAATACGTAAATCATTCCCAGCGCTCTCAAAAAGTTTGTCTTATGTTTTATCTATCTGTATTTTATTTAAACAAAATCTGAACACTCCTTTAAAGTGGTACTCCGCCTCTAGACATCTTTTGGATAGGGGATAAGATGTCTGATCCCGCCACTGGGACCTCCCCTGATCTCTGTGCAGCGCCAAGCGTTCAATTAGAACGCTGGGTGCGGACGGCGGGGGGGGTCATGACATCACGGCCATGCCCCTTGTGACACCACGCCCCTCTCATAGGCTTGCATTGAGGGGGCGTGACATGACATCATGCCGCCTGCTCCAAGCGTTCGGAACCAAATTTTCCAAATGCTGGGGCCGCAGAGTACCCTTTAAATCTTTTCTGAGAATTTCACAGGCAGGTTCTGTTAAAGGGGTCCTCCGGGGAAAACTTTTCTTTTTTTTTTTCTTTAAATCAACTGATGCCAGAAAGTTAAACTGCTTTGTCAAATTACTTCTATTAAAAAAAAAATCTTAATCCTTCCAGTACTTATTAGCGGCTGTATAACACAGAGGAAATTAGTTTATTTTTGGATTTCCTTTCTGTCATGACCACACTGCTCTCTGCTGACACCTCTGTTAATGTCAGGAAGTGTCCAGAGCAGGAGAAATTCCCCATAGCAAACCTATGCTGCTTTGGAAAGTTCTTAAAATGGACAGAAAGGTCAGCAGAGAGCACTGTGGTTGTGACAGAAAATAAATCCCCCTAAAAAAGAATTTCCTCTGTAGTATACAGCCACTAATAAGTACTGGAAGGATTAAGAATTTCTAATAGAAGTAATTTACAAATCTGTATAACTTTCTGGCACCAGTTGATTAAAAAAAAAAAAAAGTTTTCCACCGGCATACCCCTTTAAGAACCTGCCTGGTTTTGACAGTCTGGGTTTTTACCGTTGTTACTGAGCACCTGAGAGCCCCCTCCATGGTGCACAGCTATTTCTTATTCTCTACATTTCAGGGGTAAGGACAAGAGGTGGCTATTTACCAGTAGTGCTCATACCTGGACTTTCTTTCCCTTACTTGTCTGGCCAATCACAGGAGGGCACATGGACAGAACAGGCTGGCCCCGCGCTGGGGGTGATTTTCAGCATACTACTATAGATGACATGGAAGGAGAAGAGATTAATGATGAAATGGCTTTGCAAGGTCCCTTGTGAACAAAAAGTAAAGAAACAGCAGCAGCACAGCATGGAAGAAGTTACACTTTGCACCTTTAGTCATGAGCACAGTCATACCACCGTTACCACCCCCCACCCAGCAGCAGGGCAGGGTGCACTTAGTGCCACGGCTGTACAAAAACAGAATCACTCCCACTTCTCATCTGCAGCAGCTACTGCTATGAAGGGGTCCCCCTGGTCTAAAGCATACACTGAGGTTTACAGTTTGGAGAGGGTTAATGGTTTTTCAGGTCTTATCCTGTACAGCTGAACAAGAATTTAGTCACATGTAGAACTCCTGTCCAATAAATGCAGGAGCCAGTCCCAAGTCCGCCCTTCTCCTAGGGAAAAGAGGTGGACCTAACATAGTTCTAAGTAGTCATAGTTGAGGCCTGGTCCTTGCCTGGTGCACGTCTTGTCCATCAGCTCTGCTATTCCTGAGGCGTCTAAAGCTTAGAGAGCCTGGGTACTGCCAACGTCAGGCACAGACCACATACCAGTCACAAGTCCTGCCTGCAACAAAGTACCTGAACCCAGTTCCAGCCCCACTGAGAGTATACAGTCTATACGTCTACTTCCAGTTGGATTCCTTCAGCAAGGATAGAGCTAACCAAGGGCCTTGCTGAGTTGCACTGGATCTTTAATTGGCCTCTGTTCAGACCAGTGCCAGCCTGTCTGCCAGAGTATAGTTATTCAGGGAGGACTAACCCTTCATACACGTCTCAGTGTTGTGACAGATAAAGCAAGTAAGGTGGAGTCCATTCATGTCCCTGCAGTCACCTTCCATGAGATCCTCATCCTGTAGTTCCTGTAATTTATACTGACCTACAGTATCAGAGAACAACAACATCTATACACATCTACAAAACACATTCAAGTCCATGAGACAAAGAACTAAAGATTTAGCCCTGCAAGAGTGTCTGCAAAAGCATTGGTTAAAGGGACAGTGACCAAATTCTTCTCCATAATGCAAAATTGTACCTGAAAGCTGCACTTTCCAAGGCACATTCAAGTATTTGGATTGTACTGGATTGTATGACGAGTTACTGTAAATAAAGTTGTTTCATTGTCCCCTGGCTTCAGAGGGATAACTTCTGAGCTTTATGTGTAGAAACCACTTCCTTAAAAAAAAAAAATAATAATAATAATAAAAAATGCATGTTTACTGATACAATAGAGACAGCAGCAGTATACAGATAGAACTGGAGGGTGGAGATAGATCTATATACACACACATACATACATACATACATATACATATATATATATATATATATATATATATATATTTACACACACTGATCCCATAGCGATAGCAGCAGTATACAGATAGAACTGGAGGGGGGGGGGAGATCATTATATATATATATATATATATATATATATATATATATATATACACACACAGATTCCATAGAGATAGCAGCAGTATACAGATAGAACTGGAGGGGGGGGGAGATTATATATATATATATATATATATATATATATATATATATATACACACACACACACACACACACACACACAGATTCCATAGAGATAGCAGCAGTATACAGATAGAGCTGGAGGTGTATAACTATTTTGATTGGTCAGGTGACCATGTAATTCACCACCTTACATCCCCCTCAGCCCCTCTTATGGTGGTAATTATTCTAAAATAAACATGCTACATAATGCAGAACAGTATTCTACGTAGCACAGAACAAATCCCCCGCACTTTATTGCGCACCCCTCATTAAGTCATTATCGTGTCACATTAAGTTTCGCCATTTTCAGGATTTAATTTTAACAATTAGAATCTCTTCTCCCTTCTTGTGAAATGTTATTACTCACAGTCACGGAACCATCTTCTTTCCAACAAAAAAAAAATATAAAACAATTAAGAGTTTAAGAAACAAGAACAGACGCCAAAGTGTTAACAGAAAATATCAAAAAATTCAAATATAACTGCATTTTACCCAAAGAATTTCTCCTATGTCCTGATTAATATAAACGGTCACTGTGTGAATATGGATCAAAAAGATAAACCTTATAGCAATAGTCCTGTGGGGTTAAAGGGGTACTCCAGTGTTCAGTGTTTGGAACAACCTGTACAGAATGCTGGAGCACGTGACATAGCCCCGCCCCCTCAATGCAAGTCTATGGCTGGGGGCGTGACTGCTCCTTCCGGTTTTTGACTTTGAGCAGTTTTTATTGGAATTTCAAAAAAGTTAAACTTCACAATGGAGTGAAAAGACACCCGGATGCAACCAGACCGACATTCTTCAAACAGTACAGTGGTCCCTCAAGTTACAATATTAACCCCTTAAGGACCGAGCCCTTTTTCACCTTAAGGACCGGAGCGTTTTTTGCACATCTGACGACTGTCACTTTAAACATTAATAACTCTGGGATGCTTTTAGCTATCATTCTGATTCCGAGATTGTTTTTTCGTGACATATTCTACTTTAACTTAGTGGGAAAATTTTATGGTAACTTGCATCCTTTCTTGGTGAAAAATCCCCAAATTTGATTAAAAAAATGAAAATTTTGCATTTTTCTAACTTTGAAGCTCTCTGCTTGTAAGGAAAATGGATATTCAAAATAATTTTTTTTTGGGTTCACATATACAATATGTCTACTTTATGTTTGCATCATAAAATTTATGAGTTTTTACTTTTGGAAGACACCAGAGGGCTTCAAAGTTCAGTAGCAATTTGGAAATTTTTCACAAAATTTTCAAACTCGCTATTTTTCATGGACCAGTTCAGGTTTGAAGTGGATTTGAAGGGTCTTCATATTAGAAATACCCCATAAAAGACCCCATTATAAAAACTGCACCCCCCAAAGTATTCAAAATGACATTCAGTAAGTGTATTAACCCTTTAGGTGTTTCACAGGAATAGCAGCAAAGTGAAGGAGAAAATTCAAAATCTTCATTTTTTACACTCGCATGTTCTTGTAGACCCAATTTTTTAATTTTTGCAAGGGGTAAAAAGGAGAAAATTTTTACTTGTATTTGAAACCCAATTTCTCTGGAGTAAGCACATACCTCATATGCCTATGTTAATGATTCGGCGGGCGCAGTAGAGGGCTCAGAAGGGAAGGAGCGACAAATGGTTTTTGGGGGGCATGTCACCTTTAGGAAGCCCCTATGGTGCCAGGACAGCAAAAAAAACACACATGGCATACCATTTTGGAAACTAGACCCCTCAGGGAACGTAACAAGGGGTAAAGTGAACCTTAATACCCCACAGGGGTTTCACGACTTTTACATATGTAAAAAAAAATGTATTTTTTTTTACCTAAAATGCTTGATTTCCCAAAAATTTTACATTTTTAAAAAGTGTAATAGCAGAAAATACCCCCCAAAATTTGAAGCCCAATTTCTCCCAATTCAGAAAACACCCCATATGGGGGTGAAAAGTGCTCTGCTGGCGCACTACAGGTCTCAGAGGAGGAGTCACATTTGGCTTTTTGAAAGCAAATTTTGCTCTGGGGGCATGCCGCATTTAGGAAGCCCCTATGGTGCCAGGACAGCAAAAAAAAAAACACATGGCATACCATTTTGGAAACTAGACCCCTCGGGGAACGTAACAAGGGGTTAAGTGAACCTTTATACCCCACAGGTGTTTCATGACTTTTGTATATGTAAAAAAAAAAATTTTTTTTTTACCTAAAATGCTTGTTTTCCCAAAAAATTTACATTTTTAAAAAGGGTAATAGCAGAAAATATCCCCCAAAATTTGAAGCCCAATTTCTCCCGAGTACGGCGATACCCCATATGTGGCCCTAAACTGTTGCCTTGATATACGACAGGGCTCCAAAGTGAGAGCGCCATGCGCATTTGAGGCCTAAATTAGGGACTTGCATAGGAGTGGACATAGGGGAATTCTACGCCAGTGATTCCCAAACAGGGGGCCTCCAGCTGTTGCAAAACTCCCAGCATGCCTGGACAGTCAGTGGCTATCTGGCAATACTGGGAGTAGTTGTTTTGCAACAGCTGGAGGCTTCGTTCTGGAAACAGTGGCGTACCAGACGTTTTTAATTTTTATTGGGGAGGGGGGCTGTGTAGGGGTATGTGTATATGTAGTGTTTTTTACTTTTTATTTTATTTTGTGTTAGTGTAGTGTAGTGTTTTTAGGGTACAGTCACATGGGCGGGGGTTCACAGTAGTTTCTCGCTGGCAGTTTGAGCAGCGGCAGAAAATTTGCTGCAGCTCAAACTTGCAGCCGGATACTTACTGTAATCCTCCGCCCATGTGAGTGTACCCTGTACGTTCACATTGGGGGGGGGGAGAAACATCCAGCTGTTGCAAAACTACAACTCCCAGCATGTACGGTCTATCAGTGCATGCTGGGAGTTGTAGTTTTGCAGCAGCTGGAGACACACAGGTTGTGAAACACCGAGTTTGGTAACAAACTCTGTTTTGCAACCAGTGTGCCTTCAGCTGTTGCAAAAGCTACAACCCCCAGCATGTACGGACAGCGGAGGGGCATGCTGGGTCTTGTAGTTATGCAACAGCCGGAGGCATACTACATTGGCTGGGGATGCTGGGGATTGTAGTTATGCAACAGCTGGAGACACACTGGTTTACTACTTAACTCAGTGTGCCTTCAGCTGTTGCAAAACTACAACTCTCAGCAGTCACCGACAGCCAACGGGCATGCTGGGAGTTGTAGTTATGCAACCACCAGATGCACCACTACAACTTCCAGCATGCACTTTAGCTGATTGTGCAAGCTGGGAGTTGTAGTTACACAACAGCTGAAGGTACACTTTTCCATAGAAAGAATGTGCCTCCAGCTGTTGCAAAACTACAAGTCCCAGCATGCCCATAAGGGCATGCTGGGAGTTGTGGTGGTCTGCCTCCTGCTGTTGCATAACTACAGCTCCCAGCATGCCCTTGTTGCATGCTGGGAGCTGTTGCTAAGCAACAGCAGGAGGCTGTCACTCACCTCCAACGATCCACACTGCAGGTCAGTCCCTCGTCGTCACCGCTGTCGCTCCTGGGGCCCCGATCCCAACAGGGGCGCCGGGGATCGGGGTCCCCAGCACCCGCTCACGTCCTCCGGAAGAGGGGCGGAGCGGGTTGCGGGAGTGACACCTGCAGCAGGCGCCCTGATTGGTCGGCCGGTAATCCACCTCACCCCTGCAGGCCCTGGCTGTTCGGGGCCATCTCTGACGGCCCCGGTCAGCCAGTAATTCCGGGTCATCGGGTCACTGGAGACCCGATATCCGCCGCAGATCGCTGGACTGAATTGTCCAGTGATCTGCGCCCATCGCCGACATGGGGGGACATAATGACCCCCCTGGGCGATATGCCGGGATGCCTGCTGAACGATTTCAGCAGGCATCCGGCCCCGGCTCCCCTCCGGCTAGCGGTGGGGGCCGGAAATGCTCAGGGCATATCCATACGCCCTCGGTCCTTAAGGACTTGGAAACGGGGGCGTATGGATACGCCCTATGTCCTTAAGGGGTTAAATTGGTTCCAGGACGACCATTATATGTTGAGACCATTGTATGTTGAGACCAGAACTATGGAAACCTGGTAATTGGTTCTAAAGCCTCCAAAATGTCATCCAAAAATAGGAAAAAGTGAGGATTAAATAAAAGTAAGTAGATAACTAATATAGATAAAGCAAATCCTTATATATAAAAGTAATAAAGATCTGCTGGAGCTATAAATGACTATCTTTGTCAGTGTTTCCCAAGCAGGGAGCCTCCAGCTGTTGCAAAACTACAACTTCCAGCATGCCCGGACAGCCAAAGGCTGTCCGGGCATGCTGGGAGTTGTAGTTTTGCAACAGCTGGAGGCACCCTGCTTGGGAAACACTGGCTTATGTAGAGGACAGGAGCTTCTTAAGGGTCCTGTACAGAACACGCAATGTCCTAAAAAAAAAAGTAACATGAAGCCGCCCTCACCTGTTGTCCAAAGGAGCAGGTAACCCTGGTACAGGTAAAGAGTACAGAACATGTAATACCTCCCTGTACTGTAGGGGGTGCTACCAGACACCAGTCAGTGCATACACTTCAGTAATACAGGTGTTTTGCCAGTGAAATGCCCACTCTGGTTAGTTCTTCCAGCCATTGATATGTTTCACAGATCTGGACTGGTCTGTACATTGTATGTCGAGTCTGGTTTCAACTTACAATGGTCTATAAGAGACCATTGTATGTTGAAACTATTGTATGTTGAGGCCATTGTAAGTTGAGGGATCACTGTACACTTATACGGATTAAAGTTTGTACACCTTTTGATAGTTTAGTCAGGTTTTGGAGGAATCCGTTTATCAAAAACCTGATCCTGGCGCTGTATTACAAAAAACGTGGTGTAAACCCAGCCGTATGGGGGAGAGAATAAAATTATCTATACACATCGTATTTTCCGGCGTATAACACGACCCCCAACTTTTACAGTTAAACTATAGAGTTTGGGATATACTCGCTGTATAAGACTACCCCTCTACTACCCCCCCCCCCCCATGAGGTTGTCAGGTTTTGCACTTTCGTTTTTTCCTCCTTACCTTTTAAAAATCATAACCCTTTCAATTTTGCACCTAAAATCCATATGATGGCTTATTTTTTGCGCTACCAATTCTACTTTGTAATGTCCTTTTACCCATAAATCTACGGTGAAACAGAATAAATAAAAATCTGTATGAAATTGAAGAAAAAATAAAAAAAACACCATTTTGTAGCTTCCGTTTCTACACAGTGCATTTTTCGGTAAAAATGACACCTTATTATTCTGTAGGTCCATACGGTTAAAATGATCCCCTACTTATATAGGTTGGATATTGTCGCACTTCTGGAAAAAAAAATCATAACTTCATGTAGGAAAATGTATCACTTTTATTTTACAGCGTATGGGGCGCCGTGATCTGAAGTTTTTAGCGGTATCATTTTTGTATTGATCGGACTTTTTGATCGCTTTTTATTCATTTTCTCATTATATAAAAAGTGACCAGAAATACGTTATTTTGGACTTTTTTTTGCGTACGCCATTGACCGTGCGGTTTAATTGATATATTTTTATAATTTGGACATTTCCGCATGCGGCGATACCACATATATTTTATGTGAAAAAAGGGGGGGGGGGGGGGGGGGGTGTAATTTGGACTTGTTAGGGAAAGGGTTAAATGACTAACTTTTTGCAATGTTATAGCTCCCATAGGGGGGGGGGGGGGGCTATAACACTGATCACTGCAAAGCCATAGCTTTTCTTGATCAGTGTTATCGACGGTCGATTTCTCAAGTCTGCATCTCAGGCTTGGAATAATCAAAATGGCCGATAGGACGCGCCAGAGGAAGGCAAGAGGACCTCTGCTCGCGTCCTAGCTGATCAGGACACCGCATATTCACTGCGGTGGTCCCGAGCAGCCAAGAAGCTTTTACTTTCGTTTTAGACGCAACGTTCAACTTTGAACACTGCTTCTAAAGGGTTAATAGCGCGCTGCACCGCACGCTATTAGCCCTGGGTTCCGGCTTCAGATACATGTCGGGACCGACGTGATATGACACGGGGTAACCACGTGACCCCATGTTCTATCGCGGGAGCCGGCCAAGGACGTAAATATACGTCCTTGGTTGTTAAGGGGTTAGATTAAATCTTTTGATTGTAAGACACTGAACAATACTGTGCCATAGAACAGCATTGATCAGTGTTATCAGTGCTCCATTACTACAGCCTGCCATAGAACAGCATTGATCAGTGTTATCAGCACTCCATTACTACAGCCTGCCAGAGAACAGCATTGATCAGTGTTATCGGCGCTCCATTACTACAGCCTGCCATAGAACAGCATTGATCAGTGTTATCAGCGCTCCATTACTACAGCCTGCCATAGAACAGCATTGATCAGTGTTATCGGCGCTCCATTACTACAGCCTGCCATAGAACAGCATTGATCAGTGTAATTGGCACTCCATTACTACAGCCTGCCATAGAACAGCATTGATCAGTGTTATCAGCGCTCCATTACTACAGCCTGCCATAGAACAGCATTGATCAGTGTTATCAGTGCTCCATTACTACAGCCTGCCATAGAACAGCATTGATCAGTGTTATCAGCGCTCCATTACTACAGCCTGTATTCACAGAGCACCGGCTGTCCAGGCATGCTGGGAGTTGTAGTTTGGCAACACTGCCCTGAACTGACTGGCACCTGCATTTTAAACACTTAGAGGCTGCGATTGCGGCATCTGAAGGGTTAATGCCAACATCAGCAACACCACAATGTGCAGCGTCAGCGCGGATTCCCGGCCGCTGCCATCAGCTGGTACTCACCAGGTATAAAGCGCAATTATAGAATCTTAACCCTTCGTATCCCTTTATGAACATCGATATAAAGTTGTAAACACAAGACGTAGAAACAAAAAGTCGCTTTTATACAATTTGCATCACAGAAAAACCGAACACGTTACAAGACGGGATCTTTAACCATTGACTTTGGATCTTCATAGCAGTAAAGCCTTGTCTGTTTGGTGGACGCCCCCGATCACACCCCAGAGGCGGAGACTAGGCAGGCGCTCCGGGGGGTCACGCAGCTGGATACGGATACAGGGGTCGGGCGCTGAAGTTCTTTGGGTCACGGACGCGGCTCTCAGTATCGGTAATGGTCGGGCTTGAAGGGTCCTTCCTTTTCCAGGCCCAGGTACTTTGCCTGCTTGTCTGTAAGTTTGGTCAGTTTCACGCCGAGCTTGTCCAGATGGGCAGCGGCCACGGCTTCATCCAGCTGCACAAGAAAGACGACAGGGCATTAGACCAGTGATTGCGAACCAGGGTGCCTTCAGCTGTTTCAAAACTACAACTCCAGGCAAAGGCTTGTCTGCCTCCTACAGGGGATCAACACTGTCTCTAAAAAGTTAAATCAAGCCTTTCCTCTCATCCCAGCAGCTGTTGGCTGTGGGGCATGCTGGAAGTAGTAGTTATGCAACAGCAGGAGGCACCCTGGCTGCCAAAAAACAAACATACACTGCATTAGACAATGGACATCATGGAAAGGACCGCTCCTTTTCTGTCCAGCAAGTGCAGATCATCCATTTATATAAAATAGGCAACTAATGGTTCATTTCCATGTTTTAAATCTGCTGCAGACACCTAATAACAAAGCAAGGCCTGATCATATGGAGGATAGCCTTATACCTGTCCCTATCTTATATGGAGGATAGCCTTATACCTGTCCCTATCTTATATGGAGGATAGCCTTATACCTGTCCCTATCTTATATGGAGGATAGCCTTATACCTGTCCCTATCTTATATGGAGGATAGCCTTATACCTGTCCCTATCTTATATGAAGGATAGCCTTATACCTGTCCCTATCTTATATGAAGGATAGCCTTATACCTATCTCTATCTTATATGAAGGATAGCCTTATACCTATCCCTATATTATATGAAGGATAGCCTTATGCCTATCTCTATCTTATATGAAGGATAGCCTTATACCCATCCCTATCTTATATGGAGGCTAGCCTTATACCTGTCCCTATCTTATATGAAGGATAGCCTTATACCTATCTATCTTATATGAAGAATAGCCTTATGCCTATCCCTATCTTATATGAAGGATATCCTTATACCGATCCCTATCTTATATGAAGGATAGCCTTATGCCTCTATCTTATATGAAGGATAGCCTTATGTCTATCCCTATCTTATATGAAGGATAGCCTTATACCTATCCCTAGGTTATATGGAGGATAGCCTTATACCTATCCCTATCTTATATGAAGGATAGCCTTATACCGATCCCTATCTTATATGAAGGATAACCTTATGCCTATCCCTATCTTATATGAATGATATCCTTATACCGATCCCTCTTATATGAAGGATAGCCTTATGTCTATCCCCATCCTATATGAAGGATAGCCTTATGCCTATCCCTATCTTATATGAAGGATAGCCTTATGCTTATCCCATGCATGTTTAAACTCCTTCACTATTTGCAGCGACCACTTCTGCAGGAAGGCTATTCCATGCATCCACTACTCTCTCAGTAAAGTAATACTTCCTCTGCAGACACCTTCCCCTCTATGTAACACTATGTCCACTATGTCCTTCATGTATATAGAAGTTTCCATCCTTTATAGGGTACTCCGCTGCTAGACATCTTATCCCTTATGCAAAGGATAGGGAATAAGATGTCTGATCACAGGGGTCCCGCTGCTGGGGCCACCACGGTCTCCAGCAGTACCTGGCATTTCAGACCAACACCAGCGTTTCCTGTGGCAGTGGTCGGGATATCATGACCACGTCCCCTCCATTCATGTCTATGGGAGGCCTCCGGCTCAGAACGCTCGGAGCATGAGGCCGCGACGTCACGTGACCATGCCCCCTCTTGACATCAGCCTTAGACCAGTTTCATTCCTTCTCACCTTCCGTATGCTTCCATTGGTTAGTTATTTTGCACTCCATGGACTAGTTTAGCATCTTCTCTGAACTCTCTACAATGGATCTATATTCTCCAATACTCCAAGTGAGGTCTCACCAGTGCAGCGCTGTACAGAGGCATGAACACCTCCCTATACAGCCATGAGCACTTGCCTCTACTGCTAATACCTCTCCCTATACACCCATGAGCACCTCCCTTTCCTGCCAATACTCTGAACTTCCACCACTATTGATGTCAGTCTTACTGGCATATAGTCGCCTGATTTCTCCCCTACTACCATTCTTGTGAATGGGGACATTTGCTAATTTCCAATCTTCTGGGACGACTCCTGTTACCACTAATTGGTTCAATAAATCTGGTTATTGTTTTACTAAATCAGCTGTCAGGACACAAGCAAGTTTGTCTGTCTTCCTCCCTGAGGTCATTTTCCTTCATTTTTTTCTGTTCGGTTTTCACAGGAATCATTTAAGCAGTCCGCTCCTCTTGTTTTCTACGTACCTTCCTTTTTAATCTAATTATTCCTTCCACTACAAGATTTACCTTCTTGGGCAGGAAATACACTCCGACGGGATATTTGTCAGTGTTGGTCCAAAGTTCAATCTGAGCCATGACCTGGTTAGTGAATGAATTACTCATGACAAAGCTGGGGTGACCCATAGCACACCCGAGGTTCACCAGGCGGCCCTCCGCTAGAAGAATGATGTGGTGGCCATTTTTCAAGAGGTATCGGTCCACCTGTCAACAAATGCAGTTAGAGGTTAGTCCAGGGGTCACAGGATGGTTAGGAGGGGTCTCCGTAAGATAAAAATGTATATTCTCTCATGCAATAAAGATTCGAAGTGAAGAAACCCAAGATTATTTTTCTTCTTCATCGATTATGGGGACAGATGACTTGTCCGAGCTGCTTTACAGCAACGTCCCGTACCATCTATTGACTTCTATGACAGTGTGGGCATGCTCTGTGACCTGTGTAGCGTTTCATGCAGAGAGGAAGGCGAAGGCTGATCCTCCCTCCCCCCCCCCCCCCCCCATCTTATCTATATACTGGTGTCACCTATTGTGATTGACCCGATCCCATCTTATCTACATAGTGGAGAATATGAAAATAAATTTGATCTGCTGGAGCTGTAATCACTGTCTATGTAGAGGACAGAAGCGTCTTCAGGGTCCTGTACAGAATAAAGTAACCTAAAAAGGTAACATGGAGGCGCCCTCACCTGGTCTTCAAAAGGAGCAGCTAACCCTGGTAGAGGTAAAGAGTACAGAACATGTAATACCTCCCTGTATTGTAGGGGGCGCTACCAGACAGTATATACACTTCTGACATATTGCCTTCTCATTGGTAAAACCCCTGTATTCCTGATCTCACCGCTAGAGAGGAGCGAACTTACACTAAATTTGATTCGTCACGAACTTCTCGGCTCGGCAGTTGATGACTTTTCCTGCATAAATTAGTTCAGCTTTCAGGTGCTCCCGTGGCTGGAAAAGGTGGATACAGTCCTAGGAGACCCTTTCCTAGGACTGTATCCACCTTTTCCAGCCCACGGGAGCACCTGAAAGCTGAACTAATTTACGCAGGATAAGTCATCAACTGCCGAGCCGAGAAGTTCGTGACGAATCGAATTTACTGTAAGTTCGCTCCTCTCTACTCACCGCCATAGACACATTTTGTAGATCTGGACTGTCTGTAGCATTTTAGGTCCAGGTTAGACCATTGTATGTTGAAAAATTTTATATAATTGGAAGAAATTTTTTTTTATTTTTATTATTTCTATTAAAATAAATTTATATTTCTCTTCATTATTTATTTTTTTTAAATATTTATAATTTAAGATAAATATATGAAATGAGAAACTATAGATATATTAAACGTTTTATAGCTTGGTTTCTGCTTTGGCTCATACAGACTCATCACAGCAGATCAGCGGTTTCTCACGCGGTGCACGTTACGCCATTGCGTACCTGAGGTTTGATGTTCACTTTCTTCGTGGAGTTATCATTCAGCCATTTTACATCAAGTTCTACGTCAAAGTGGCCGATGTTACAGACAATGGAATCGTCTTTCATCTGCTCAAAGTGTCTGGGGGACGAAAGAACAGAAAAGTCGGAGACATTAATGGAAGAATCCAATATGGCACCAAGATAAGCCATGGCGGGCGTTCCCATAGCGACAGCTGGGAGGGCGGACTACCCCCCGTTCTTACCTCCCCTCCACTATGTCTGCGCATCCTGTTGTGGTGACAAATATGTTCCCCTCTTTGCAGGCTTCATCCATCGTGGTCACTTCATAACCTGACAAAGACAAAGTCCGTTCAAGTCACCGACAATATTCGCCCGATTACGTGTTGATCGGTCGGGGTCTCAGGTTTGTGCTCTGTCTCACAGACTAAGGGAGTGAAGCGCCCAGCTACGCCGACCATACTAGGGAGCTCCC
This sequence comes from Hyla sarda, assembly GCF_029499605.1. Taxonomy (NCBI): domain Eukaryota; kingdom Metazoa; phylum Chordata; class Amphibia; order Anura; family Hylidae; genus Hyla; species Hyla sarda. Next base: position 5,963,119 of record NC_079200.1, read on the forward strand.
AATACAGAGCAACACCACTTCCTTGCCTACGGTTTCACAGAAACTTGTAATGATGCCAGAAAGTTACCTACCTGGATTACCTACCTACTAGGGGCTTCAACCAATAAGGAAAGGGGCATTCCTTACCTACTCCGTCCATCAACCTATTAGGAAGAGGGGGGGGGTTCCCTACCTACTGGGGCCTTCACCCTAATAGTTTGAAGGACCCAGTAAGTAGGTAGTTCCCTTACCTTATTGGTAATCGCCAACAGTAGGTAGGTAACCCCCTCTAGTAGGTTGAAGCCTCTAGTACCATTTTTATTTTGATGGGACTTTCCCATCAATTTTCATAAATTTTTTGGGGTACACACCATAGGGCGGCCGCCATACACCTTAGAGGGGGTACTCTGCCCCTAGACATCTTATCCCCTGTCCAAAGGATAGCGGGGGGACCCACGCGCTCTTGGCAGCGGCACCCCAGAAAGCCGATGTTCGGAGAGAACTTTGATCTGTGCCGGATGACTGGCAATGTGGGGTGGAGGCTCGTGACATCACAGCCACGCCCCCTCAATGCAAATCTATAGCAGGGTGCATGACGGCCATCACACCGCCTCCAGTAGACTTACATTGAGGGGGCGTGGCCGTGATGTCACAAGCCTCCAGCGCTCTAAACGAACGTCGGGTGCAGCAGGGAGATTGTGGGGTCCCCAGCAATGGGACCACGGCAATCAGACATCTTATTCCCTATCCTTTGCATGTCTAGGGGCGGAGTACCCCTTTAAGGAAGTGTTTCCTAACTAGGGTGCCTCCAGCTGTTGCAAGACTACAACTTTTAGCATGCCCAGGCAGCCAAAGGCCCGTCTATCTCCTCCAGAGGAGCCACCGTCCCTGAAGAGATAAATTAAAGCTCAACAGCTGGAGGCACCCTGGTTAGTAAACGCTGCTGAAGGGCCGGTGTCAGGTTCAGCTTTATTATAAGGTGTACGGGCACCTGTCGGTTTTCTCACCTTCCATGGCCGCCTGCAGGGCGTTGATTGGGTCGATCTCTGTGATGATGACTCTGGCACCGAAGGCTCTCAGCGCCTGAGCGCAGCCTTTCCCAACATCTCCGTATCCAGCAACAACTGCGACCTTCCCTGCGATCATCACGTCGGTAGCGCGCTTGATGCCATCGATCAGCGACTCTCGGCAGCCATACAGGTTATCAAACTTACTCTAAAGAGAAGACGCCTCACATTACAGATGGCACGAGAGACGACATCTCGCCCTAAAGGGGACCCATCGGCAGGTTTAGGGCGTACAGTAAGGGCAAAGATATAAAAACCGCTGGCGGAGATTATATAGTGTGAACTATAGACTAAGGCAGATGCCTGAAGCAGCACTCACCTTGGTTACTGAGTCATTGACATTGATGGCCGGAATCTTCAGGGTCCCCTCGTTCTTCATTTTATACAGGTTGTGAACCCCCGTGGTCGTCTCTTCAGAAATTCCTTTAATGCCTGAAGTAAAATTATATTTAAATTATATATTTTTTTACTATATTATTCATATATAAGATTCAATATTTTATTTTAATTTTTTTTTTTAAACACACGCAAGTCCGTGCACACATGTTATACAAAGCCCTATATACCGAGCGCCCAAGATGTGACTGGCCAAAATGTTAAACAAATTGTATCTAGACCAGCGACTCCAAACCAAAGCACCTCCAGCTGTTGCAAAACTACAACTCCCAGCATGCCTGGACAGCCACTGAAATGAGGAAAGGCTTGATTTACCTTTAGGTTACCTTGTGGATCCTCTGTAGGAGGCAAACAAGCCTTTCCCTGGAGTTTTAGTTTTAAAAACAGTTAAAGGCACCTGGTTCGGAATCACTGGCCTAATGCCAGGGCATACTGGAGCTGTAGTTTTGCCTGTCTGGCTCCTACAGAGGGTCCACACTGTCCCTGAAAAGGTAAATTAAGGCTTTTCCTCTAATCTATCAGCCTTAGTTTTAACACCCTGGTTGGGAAATCCTGGCCTGCAATGCCTCTGCACGTCTCCCACAGCCAGAAGAGAATGAGGATTCAGCGTGGCAAAATGTTGAAATCATGTCAATCATTTCATTTTAATAAGGTCACGACTTTTCCTTTGTGCAGTAGTTTCAGGACCGAGGAGCGGACCACCCCCCCCCCCACACACACACACACACAGGACCGAGGAGCGGTCCCCCACACACACACACACAGGACCGAGGTGCGGTCACCCCCCCCCCCCCCCCCCACACACAGGACCGAGGAGCGGACCCCCCCCCCCCCCCCACACACACAGGACCGAGGAGCGGTCCCCCACACACAACACACACAGGACCGAGGTGCGGTCACCCCCCCCCCCCCCCCCACACACAGGACCGAGGAGCGGACCCCCCCCCCCCCCCCACACACACAGGACCGAGGAGCGGACCCCCCCACACACACACACACAGGACCGAGGAGCGGACCCCCCCCACACACACACACACAGGACCGAGGAGCGGACCCCCACACACACAGGACCGGACCCCCACACACACACACACAGGAGCGGACCCCCCACACACACAGGACCGAGGAGCGGACCCCCACACACACACACACAGGGACCGAGGAGCGGACCCCCACACACACACAGGACCGAGGAGCGGACCCACACACACACACAGGACTGAGGAGCGGACCCCCACACACACACAGGACCGAGGAGCGGACCCCCCACACACACACACAGGAGCGGACCCCCCCCCCCACACACACACAGGACCGAGGAGCGGACCCCCACACACACACACACACAGGACCGAGGAGCGGACCCCCACACACACACAGGACCGAGGAGCGGACCCCCCCCCCCCCCCCCCCCACACACAGGACCGAGGAGCGGACCCCCCCCCCCCCCCCCCCCACACAGGACCGAGGAGCGGACCACACACACACACACACAGGACCGAGGAGCGGACCCCCCACACACACACAGGACCGAGGAGCGGACCCCCCACACACACACACACACACAGGACCGAGGAGCGGACCCCACACACACACACACACACACACACACACACAGGACCGAGGAGCAGACCCCCACACACACACACACACACACACACACAGGAGCGAGGAGCGGACCCCCACACACACACACAGGAGCGAGGAGCAGACCCCCACACACACACACAGGAGCGAGGAGCAGACCCCCACACACACACACACAGGAGCGGACCCCCACACACACACACACACACAGGAGCGGACCCCACACACACAGGAGCGGACCCCCACACACACACACACACACACAGGAGCGGACCCCCACACACACACACACACAGGAGCGGGACCCACACACACACACACACACAGGAGCGGACCCCCACACACACACACACACACACACAGGAGCGGACCCCCACACACACACACACACACAGGAGCGGACCCCCCACACACACACACACACACAGGAGCGGACCCCCCACACACACACACACAGGAGCGGACCCCCACACACACACACACACACAGGAGCGGACCCCCACACACACACACACAGGAGCGGACCCCCACACACACACACACAGGAGCGGACCCCCAACACACACACAGGAGCGGACCCCCACACACACACACACAGGAGCGGACCCCCACACACACACACACAGGAGCGGACCCCCACACACACACACACACAGGAGCGGACCCCCACACACACACACACACACAGGAGCGGACCCCCCACACACACACACACACACAGGAGCGGACCCCCACACACACACACACACAGGAGCGGACCCCCACACACACACACACACAGGAGCAGACCCCCACACACACACACACACACACAGGAGCGAGGAGCAGACCCCCACACACACACACACACAGGAGCGGACCCCACACACACACACACACACAGGAGCGGACCCCCACACACACACACACACACAGGAGCGGACCCCCACACACACACACACACAGGAGCGGACCCCCACACACACACACACACACACAGGAGCGGACCCCCACACACACACACACACACAGGAGCGGACCCCCACACACACACACACACAGGAGCGGACCCCCACACACACACACACACAGGAGCGGACCCCCACACACACACACACAGGAGCGGACCCCCACACACACACACACACAGGAGCGGACCCCCACACACACACACACAGGAGCGGACCCACACACACACACACAGGAGCGGACCCCCACACACACACAGGAGCGGACCCCCACACACACACACACAGGAGCGGACCCCCACACACACACACACAGGAGCGGACCCCCACACACACACACACAGGAGCGGACCCCCACACACACACACACACAGGAGCGGACCCCCACACACACACACACAGGAGCGGACCCCCACACACACACACACACACAGGAGCGGACCCCACACACACACACACACACACACAGGAGCGGACCCCCACACACACACACACAGGAGCGGACCCCCACACACACACACACAGGAGCGGACCCCCACACACACACAGGAGCGGACCCCCACACACACACAGGAGCGGACCCCCACACACACACACACAGGAGCGGACCCCCACACACACACACACACACAGGAGCGGACCCCCACACACACACACACAGGAGCGGACCCCCACACACACACACACACAGGAGCGGACCCCCACACACACACACACACAGGAGCGGACCCCCACACACACACACACACAGGAGCGGACCCCCACACACACACACAACAGGAGCGGACCCCCACACACACACACACACAGGAGCGGACCCCCACACACACACACACACAGGAGCGGACCCCCACACACACACACACACAGGAGCGGACCCCCACACACACACACACACAGGAGCGGACCCCCACACACACACACACACAGGAGCGGACCCCCACACACACACACACACAGGAGCGGACCCCCACACACACACACACACAGGAGCGGACCCCCACACACACACACACAGGAGCGGACCCCCACACACACACACACACACAGGAGCGGACCCCCACACACACACACACACAGGAGCGGACCCCCACACACACACACACACAGGAGCGGACCCCCACACACACACACACACAGGAGCGGACCCCCACACACACACACACACAGGAGCGGACCCCCACACACACACACACAGGAGCGGACCCCCACACACACACACACAGGAGCGGACCCCCACACACACACACACAGGAGCGGACCCCCCACACACACACACAGGAGCGGACCCCCACACACACACACACAGGAGCGGACCCCCACACACACACACACACAGGAGCGGACCCCCACACACACACACACAGGAGCGGACCCCCACACACACACACACAGGAGCGGACCCCCACACACACAGGAGCGGACCCCCCACACACACACACACACAGGAGCGGACCCCCACACACACACACACACAGGAGCGGACCCCCACACACACACACACAGGAGCGGACCCCCACACACACACACACAGGAGCGGACCCCCACACACACACACAGGAGCGGACCCCCACACACACACACACACAGGAGCGGACCCCCACACACACACACACACAGGAGCGGACCCCCACACACACACACACACACAGGAGCGGACCCCCACACACACACACACACAGGAGCGGACCCCCCACACACACACACACAGGAGCGGACCCCCACACACACACACACACAGGAGCGGACCCCCACACACACACACACACAGGAGCGGACCCCCACACACACACACACACAGGAGCGGACCCCCACACACACACACACACACAGGAGCGGACCCCCACACACACACACACACAGGAGCGGACCCCCACACACACACACACACAGGAGCGGACCCCCACACACACACACACACAGGAGCGGACCCCCACACACACACACACACACAGGAGCGGACCCCCACACACACACACACACAGGAGCGGACCCCCACACACACACACACAGGAGCGGACCCCCACACACACACACACAGGAGCGGACCCCCACACACACACACACACACAGGAGCGGACCCCCCACACACACACACAAGCGGACCCCCACACACACACACACACAGGAGCGGACCCCCACACACACACACACAGGAGCGGACCCCCACACACACACACAGGAGCGGACCCCCACACACACACACACACAGGAGCGGACCCCCACACACACACACACAGGAGCGGACCCCCACACACACACACACACACAGGAGCGGACCCCCACACACACACACACAGGAGCAGACCCCCACACACACACACACACACACAGGAGCGGACCCCCACACACACACACAGGAGCGGACCCCCACACACACACACAGGAGCGGACCCCCACACACACACACAAGGAGCGGACCCCCACACACACACACACACACAGGACCGAGGAGCGGACCCCCCCACACACACACACACAGGACCGAGGAGCGGACCCCCACACACACACACAGGACCGAGGAGCGGACCCCCCCCCCCCACACACACAGGACCGAGGAGCGGACCCCCACACACACACAGGAGCGGACCCCCACACACACACACACAGGAGCGGACCCCCACACACACACACACAGGAGCGGACCCCCACACACACACACACACAGGAGCGGACCCCCACACACACACACAGGAGCGGACCCCCCCACACACACACACAGGACCGGACCCCCCCACACACACACACAGGACCGAGGAGCGGACCCCCCCACACACACACACAGGACCGAGGAGCGGACCCCCACACACACACACAGGACCGAGGAGCGGACCCCCACACACAGGACCGAGGAGCGGACCCCCCCACACACACACACAGGACCGAGGAGCGGACCCCCCCACACACACACACAGGACCGAGGAGCGGACCCCCACACACACACACAGGACCGAGGAGCGGACCCCCACACACAGGACCGAGGAGCGGACCCCCACACACAGGACCGAGGAGCGGACCCCCACACACACACACAGGACTGAGGAGCGGACCCCCACACACACACACAGGACCGAGGAGCGGACCCCCACACACACACACAGGACCGAGGAGCGGACCCCCACACACACACATACAGGACCGAGGAGCGGACCCCCACACACACACACACAGGACCGAGGAGCGGACCCCCACACACACACACACAGGACCGAGGAGCGGACCCCCACACACACACACACAGGACCGAGGAGCGGACCCCCACACACACACACAGGACCGAGGAGCGGACCCCCACACACACACAGGACCGAGGAGCGGACCCCCACACACACACAGGACCGAGGAGCGGACCCCCACACACACAGGACCGAGGAGCGGACCCCCACACACACAGGACCGAGGAGCGGACCCCCACACACACACACACAGGACCGAGGAGCGGACCCCCACACACACACACACAGGACCGAGGAGCGGACCCCCACACACACACACACAGGACCGAGGAGCGGACCCCCACACACACACACACACACAGGACCGAGGAGCGGACCCCCACACACACACACACAGGACCGAGGAGCGGACCCCCACACACACACACACAGGACCGAGGAGCGGACCCCCACACACACACACACACAGGACCGAGGAGCGGACCCCCACACACACACACACACACAGGACCGAGGAGCGGACCCCCACACACACACACACACACACACAGGACCGAGGAGCGGACCCCCACACACACACACAGGACCGAGGAGCGGACCCCCACACACACACACAGGACCGAGGAGCGGACCCCCACACACACACAGGACCGAGGAGCGGACCCCCACACACACACACACAGGACCGAGGAGCGGACCCCCACACACACACACACACACAGGACCGAGGAGCGGACCCCCACACACACACACACAGGACCGAGGAGCGGACCCCCACACACACACACACACACCGGACCGAGGAGCGGACCCCCACACACACACACACACACCGGACCGAGGAGCGGACCCCCACACACACACACACAGGACCGAGGAGCGGACCCCCACACACACACACAGGACCGAGGAGCGGACCCCCACACACACACCGGACCGAGGAGCGGTCCCCCCCACACACACACAGGACCGAGGAGCGGTCCCCCACACACACACACCGGACCGAGGAGCGGACCCCCACACACACACACACACACACACAGGACCGAGGAGCGGACCCCCACACACACACACAGGACCGAGGAGCGGACCCCCACACACACACACAGGACCGAGGAGCGGACCCCCACACACACACAGGACCGAGGAGCGGACCCCCACACACACACACACAGGACCGAGGAGCGGACCCCCACACACACACACACACACACAGGACCGAGGAGCGGACCCCCACACACACACACACACAGGACCGAGGAGCGGACCCCCACACACACACACACCGGACCGAGGAGCGGACCCCCACACACACACACACACACCGGACCGAGGAGCGGACCCCCACACACACACACACAGGACCGAGGAGCGGACCCCCACACACACACACAGGACCGAGGAGCGGACCCCCACACACACACACAGGACCGAGGAGCGGACCCCCACACACACACCGGACCGAGGAGCGGACCCCCCCCACACACACACAGGACCGAGGAGCGGTCCCCCCCACACACACACAGGACCGAGGAGCGGTCCCCCACACACACACACCGGACCGAGGAGCGGTCCCCCACACACACACACAGGACCGAGGAGCGGACCCCCACACACACACACACCGGACCGAGGAGCGGACCCCCACACACACACACACAGGACCGAGGAGCGGACCCCCACACACACACACACACACAGGACCGAGGAGCGGACCCCCACACACACACACACAGGACCGAGGAGCGGACCCCCACACACACACACACACACAGGACCGAGGAGCGGACCCCCACACACACACACACAGGACCGAGGAGCGGTCCCCCACACACACACACAGGACCGAGGAGCGGTCCCCCACACACACACACAGGACCGAGGAGCGGACCCCCACACACAGGACTGAGGAGCGGACCCCCACACACACACACACACAGGACTGAGGAGCGGACCCCCACACACAGGACCGAGGAGCGGACCCCCACACACACACACACACAGGACTGAGGAGCGGACCCCCACACACAGGACCGAGGAGCGGACCCCCACACACACACACACACAGGACCGAGGAGCGGTCCCCCACACACACACACACACACAGGACCGAGGAGCGGGTCCCCCACACACACACACAGGACTGAGGAGCGGTCCCCCACACACACAGGACACGTGGTTACAGCGCAGGCCGGTCACCTGATTGTTAAAGCTCATTCTGCAGCTCAGTCTGTACAGCACTGCCACCTTGTGGTGATAAGTTATCTTCACAGCCAGACAAACCTGGCACGAGCGGAGTTAATAGAAGCGGCTCCTCACCTTTCAGTAAGTCGGGGTGCTTGGTGTGGACCAGGTTGGTGAGGTCTCCTCCATCATCCAGGATCATGTTCAGGGGTTTCCCATCAGGAAAGAACAGGGTCTGCTCGATGCACCAGAGGTATTCTTCATCCGTCTCTCCTTTCCAGGCATAGACTAACAGAATTGAGAAGGTGTCATTAAAGAAGCACTCCAACACATAAAATCATGCAGCACCATTTGTTTTACTCCACAGCTGCATCCATGAGATTACTGTAACTTGGTCATGTGATCACCAGTCCGGCCCACAAAAAGTACAGGATGTCAGTCCTGGGTCAGCTGACTTAATGTAAACTACAGGATGACATCACATATTAGACCCCTCCCCTCCAGCTCTATATAACTAAATCTCTACAGGATCAGAATATATAGTAGATATACACCTCCCCTCTGGTTCTATCTGTATACTGCTGCCGCCATCTTTATGGGGTCGATTTATAGTAGTTCATGTGAACACAGCATCATGAGGGTGTATAACTACTATATATCCTAACCCCATAGAGATAGCAGCAGTATACAGATAGAGCTGGAGTAAATATAGTGTATATATTTTATATTTATTGATCCCATAGACAGAGCTGGGGAAGAGTGTATGGGATCAGGATATATAGTAGCTATACTCTTCTACTCCAGCTCTATCTGTATACTGCTTCTACTATCTCTATGGCATCAGGATAAATAATAGTTAAACCCCTCCCCTCCAGCTATCTGTATACTGCTGCTATCTCTATTGGATCAGGATATATAGTTATACACCTGCCCTCCAGTTCTCTCTCTATGGGATCAGGATATATAGTAGTTCTACAAATCCCCTCCAGCTCTATCTGTATACTGCTGCTGCGGGATCCGCATATCTAGTAGTTTTACACCTCTATCTGTATACTGCTGCTGCTCTATGGCATCAGGATAGATAATAGTTATACCCCTCCTGTCCAGCTCTATCTGTATACTGCTGCTTCTGCTCTCTCTATGGCATCAGGATACTAGTTATACCTCCCCCAGCTCTCTGTATACTGCTGCTGCGGGATCCGCATATCTAGTAGTTTTACACCTCTATCTGTATACTGCTGCTGCTCTATGGCATCAGGATAGATAATAGTTATACCCCTCCCGTCCAGCTCTATCTGTATACTGCTGCTGCTCTCTCTATGGCATCAGGATACTAGTTATACCTCCCCCAGCTCTGTGTATACTGGAGCCATGATGAATTAGTGTATATGATCTCCGTAACCGCGCCATTTTTTACCACTCACCTGGCACACCGGTTTTGGCAATGGCGGCGGCAGCGTGGTCCTGAGTGGAAAAGATGTTACAGCTGGACCATTGCACCTGGGGGGAGAGAAGACGGCGACCATTTATACCCCGCCACATCTGGAGAAGACCCTGTACGCTAATAATCCGCCATCATATGGAGACAGCGCCACGGTCACTTACTACCCCCCGGAGCACACTTACCTCGGCTCCCAGCGCTGTCAGGGTCTCGATCAGGACGGCCGTCTGGAGGGTCATGTGCAGACACCCCGCGATTCGCGCTCCCTTCAGCGGCTTGGTCTTGCCGTACATCTCCCTCATCTTCATCAGCCCGGGCATCTCATTCTCCGCTATTTCAATGGCTTTACGCCCCCATTCGGCCAGGGTGATGTCCGCTAAAGAGACAGGACAGGGTTAACGTTCCTTCACCGCTACAGGGTTACTGAGTGTTACAGTGCCCTCACCACACATACACACACGTGCCGACATGTTTCTCACTTTTCTAAAAGCTTCATCAGGTTCTGGCACTGAGTTTCCCAGCCAGGCTTACCTGCAGCTGTTTCAGAACTACAACTCCCAGCATGCCCGGACAGCCAAAGGCTTGACGGGGCATGCTGGGAGTTCTAGTTTTTAAACAGCTGGAGGCACCCTTGTTGGGAACACACTGTTCTGGTGACGTGACCTGGTTCTTAGGTCCTGGTTACGTTCGTGTCTATTGGTTCTTTTTGCTAAAGGAATAAAAATGTTTTATTTTTATTCTCTCTGAAATAAAAATTTAAAGGGCATGTCCAAGAAACTAAAAGCTGATGTTAAAAGGGTACTCTAGAGAGAAAAAAAATAATAATCAAATCTAAAATTATATTAAAAGGAGAACTCCGGTATGGGTGGGGGAAAAAAAAACAACTTATCCCCTATGCATAGGATAGGGGATAAGTGTTAGATCGCGGGGGTCCGACAGCTGGGCCCCCCGCAATTCTCCTGTATGGGGACCCGGCTCGCTCCTGCTCAATGCAGAAGCTGCGGCCGACACTCCCCCTCCATACACTTCTATGGTAGGGTCGGAGTGCTGCCTTCGGCTGTGGTCGAAAACGCTCGGCTCCTGCATTGAGCAGGAGCGAGCCGGGTCCCCATACAGGAGAATTGCGGGGGGCCCAGCTGTCGGACCCCCGCGATCTAACACTTATCCCCTATCTTAAGCATAGGGGATAAGTTGTGTTTTCCCACCCATACCGGAGTTCTCCTTTAATACATATAAATTAATTAAAAAAAAAAAAATAAATTTACATTTGTATGTACAGTTTAATATATATATTAAAAAAATGTGTATATATATTATTTTATTTTTTTTATTTATTTATATTTGTTTTTAAATCATCTGATCCTCTAAAGTTTTACAGATTTGTAAATTCCTTATATAAAAATATTAATCCTTCCAGTACTTAGCTGCAGTATGCTCCACAGGAAGTTGTGTAGTTTTCTGTCTGACCACAGTGCTCTCTTCCTGACACGGACAGAGGTGTTTCGCAATGTCCAGAGTAGGAGAGGTTTGCTATGGGGATTTGCTCCTACTCTGGACAGAGGTGGCAGCAGAGAGCACTGTGGTCAGACTGGAAAGAACTACACAACTTCCTGTGGAGCATACAGCAGCTGATAAGTACTGGAAGGATTAAGATTTTTATATAGAAGTAATTTACAAATTTGTAGAACTTTAAAGGATCAGATTATTTAAAAAAAATAAAAATAAAAATAAGGAATTCATTCCCCTCCGAGCACCCCTTTAAAAAGATTTGGCGCATGATCAGCTCACATCTGCTATACACACAATCACAACAGGAAGGGGTTAATAGAGTTCTCTCGACTCATCTGTTCTGTTCACATAAGACAAAGATTAAATCAACAGCCCGGGGGCCCTGAAAGCTGCGGAGCGACGACGCGCCAGGGCGCCAATGATTCATCTGTAGTCTAGAACAATGTTACCCAACCAGGGTGCCTCCAGCTGTGGCCAAACTACAACTCCCAGCATGCCCGGACAGCCAAAGGCTGTCCGGGCATCCTGGGAGTTGTAGTTTGGCCACAGCTGAGGGACCCTGGTTGGGTAACACTGTTCTAGAATAAAGTCTCTTTCAGCCATTAGGGCATGATGGGAGTTGTAGTCTTGCAAGAGCTGCAGAGCCACGGCACGTTTTCCCATCTTTGGCCACTGTACGGTGCAGGCGGCTAATTAAATTACCAAGAACCTTGTATATATGTCGTACATCTTGGCAAAACATTAACCTGTCTAATATACTTCAAAAGAAAAGGTTATCTGCTTATTAAAGACAAAAAAAAAAAAAAAAAAAAATAAAAAAAAAGGGGACTGGGGGGGGGTCGCAATACAATCCAGAACATAATTCTGTCCGGTTGCAGCATCATCTTTGTCCCTGCCTGATGTTCAGCTGGGACAAAGTCCAGGAAGTGAGGGACGGGACTAGAACTCCTCTATGCTCACTCCTGTCCTATCAGACTGTAGCATGAAAACAGGGAGGAGGGGGCTACAACTTGCAGTGATTGGATGAAGAGATCCAGAGAGGAAGGGGTTACAGAGCAGTCTGCAGTGATTTGATGAAGAGACCCAGAACAGCAGACTCAGGGAGGAAGTGAATGCATGGTGAGGGTGGGTTCAGTGCTTGCTTTGGACACGCCCCTTCCTGAGCAGTGGATGTCGGAATAAGTGAGCAGCAGAACAGAGGGATTTGTGAGCCAAATACAGGAGACAGACACAAAAGACATGTAAAGAATCTACATGACCCAGTGAGGAACATATAGAAGTATTTCATGTACTGGTCCAATCCCACAGAAGACCTACTGCTGCCGAGGGGGTGCCGGGGGTCACACTGCGTGGTGTAAGGGGCCACACAGACCATGGGGTCCATGCTGATTACACAGGTGTATAACAGAACTTCTGACGGGGTCACCCCTCTACACAGTGCCGGGGGGGGATGGCGCCCTGATGGGTCACCCCTCTACACAGTGCAGGTGGGCCCGACAGGTCACAGCTGGTTAATATGTTTAGTGTTCCGGATGATGGGTGTACACTCCACACGTTCCGTCTCGCCCATCAGCGCAGATTGCGGTGGATAAGACGTTGCTGTTATATATCCAGGACGCCCCTTACATAAAGCTCTTGTATAAGACGCAGGTTGTTCTGCTCGGGGGCAGCTGGCGGCTCCTATTACACCATGTGCCCAGACAGGAGTGAGGCATGCTGGGAACTGAAGTCTCACAGTCTTAGATAACCAGACCGCGGCCTACTGTAAGGACTACAACTCCCAGGGGGCCCCTGTGTAAGGAGCAGCATGCTGTCCACATGAAGCCGAGCACAGCCATGAGGGGCCCCAAAGAGTCATGACAGGGGGACCCCACAGAGCAGCGCACAGCCATGAGGGGCCCCAAAGAGTCATGACAGGGGGACCCCACAGAGCAGCGCACAGCCACGATTACATGGGGGACCCCACAGAGCAGCGCACAGCCATGAGGGGCCCCAAAGAGTCATGACAGGGGGACCCCACAGAGCAGCGCACAGCCACGATTACATGGGGGGACCCCACAGAGCAGCGCACAGCCATGAGGGGCCCCAAAGAGTCATGACAGGGGACCCCACAGAGCAGCGCACAGCCATGAGGGGCCCCAAAGAGTCATGACAGGGGGACCCCACAGAGCAGCGCACAGCCACGATTACATGGGGGACCCCACAGAGCAGCGCACAGCCATGAGGGGCCCCAAAGAGTCATGACAGGGGGACCCCACAGAGCAGCGCACAGCCACGATTACATGGGGGGACCCCACAGAGCAGCGCACAGCCATGAGGGGCCCCAAAGAGTCATGACAGGGGACCCCACAGAGCAGCGCACAGCCACAATTACATGGGGGACCCCACAGAGCAGCGCACAGCCATGAGGGGCCCCAAAGAGTCATGACAGGGGGACCCCACAGAGCAGCGCACAGCCACGATTACATGGAGGGGGGGGGGACCCCACAGAGCAGTGCACAACCATGATTAACAAATCTGCTGCAAGGTGCTAGACCCGTCATTCCAGAGCTATTGCAAAACTACAACTCCCAGCATGCCCAAAAATCAGATTTGCATCAGTTTCTGTAATTTCCAGTGGTTTAGCAACACTGTGCCCAAGGACTACAATTCCCAGCAAGCTCCGACATCAGGATTGCTTCACTGACGTTTAGTCTCTCTGTGCCTACAGGACTACAGCTCCCAGCATGCTCAAATGATCTCTGTACTGTAACACTTTAGGCAATTTAGTGGCTGAGCTTAAGAACTACAACCCCCAGCATGCACATGATGGAAATATGCCACTGCATAAGAGCTACAAATCCCAGCAATCCCATTGTCAGGTGAGCATGCTGGGAGTTGTAGTTCTCAAGCTTATAAACCAGTATTTCAGCTATTGCTAAGAACTGACCAGGTCTAGACCTATGGAACTACAACTCCCAGCATGCTCAAACTAAATCTGCATTGCATCACCAATTGGGACTTGAAATGACAGTGTTTCCTAACCAGTGTGCCTCCAGCTGTTGCAAAACTACAACTCCCAGCATGCCCGGACAGCCAAAGGCTGTCCGGGCATGTTGGGAATTGTAGTTTTGCAACAGCTGGAGGCACACGGGTTAGGAAACAGTGGTATATATTCACTCCATGTTGGGGAACTACAACTCCCAGCATGCCAAAGGGACATCTGGATTGCATCACTCGCTGAGATTTCTAGTTCTTACGCAGTAAATGGCCAATCCCTTGATGAGCACGCTGGGAGTTGTAGTCCTAAAGGCACCGAGTAACTAATTCACCCAGATGTCATTTTGGCATGCTGGGAGCTGTAGTTCCACAGGACAGTCTGGGACCCCACGTGCACGGCGCCCCCTATGTCATCCGCCACAATGAACCCCGGTGCAGACGATGGGGACGGGACACGTGCTACTTACCGACTTTGTACGAGAGTTTATCCGACATGATGACGAGGGAGCGAGAGACCGAACAACGAACCCGGGAGCCGGTGCAGCAGAAGAGAAGGCGTGGAGGTGCGGGCCCTTTAAGAATAACCCGCTCTGAGCCATATAAGGCAGGGAGGGGGCGGGGCCTGTGTCATCTGACCGAGCGCGCCGGCTCCTGAACTGTTTGAATGACAAGCGGCGCAGCCAATGGTAGCAGGAGGGCTCCTGACGTGCGGCTCCGCCCCTCTCTCATTAGCTGCCAGCGGTGAACCTTGAGAGGCGGTGACGTCACGTATCAGCGGACAAAGGTCGTGGGGGCGGGGCGTCCATTACTGATTGTTCATCTGCAGTGAGAGGATGTGGCATGTCCCGTCCTGTTATGTGTCCGGACAAAACCATAGGGTCAGGTGTAGGAGCATAGCCTAAAGGTGTACGAGCATAGCCTATAGGTGTACGGGCCATCAGGTGTAGGAGCATCAGGTGTAGGAGCATAGCCTATAGGTGTACGGACCATCAGGTGTAGGAGCATCAGGTGTAGGAGCATAGCCTATAGGTGTACGGGCCATCAGGTGTAGGAGCATAGCCTATAGGTATACAGACCATCAGGTGTAGGAGCATAGCCTATAGGTGTACGGACCATCAGGTGTAGGAGCATAGCCTATAGGTGTACGGGCCATCAGGTGTAGGAGCATAGCCTATAGGTATACAGACCATCAGGTGGAGGAGCATAGCCTATAGGTGTACGAGCCATCAGGTGTAGGAGCATAGCCTATAGGTGTACGGGCCATCAGGTGGAGGAGCATAGCCTATAGGTGTACGAGCCATCAGGTGTAGGAGCATAGCCTATAGGTGTACGGGCCATCAGGTGTAGGAGCATAGCCTATAGGTATACAGACCATCAGGTGGAGGAGCATAGCCTATAGGTGTACGAGCCATCAGGTGTAGGAGCATAGCCTATAGGTGTACGGGCCATCAGGTGTAGGAGCATAACCTACAGTTGTACGAGCCATCAGGTGTAGGGGCATAGCCTATAGGTGCACGGGCCATCAGGTGTAGGAGCATAGCCTATAGGTATACAGACCATCAGGTGTAGGAGCATAGCCTATAGGTGTACGAGCCATCAGGTGTAGGAGCATAGACTATAGGTATACAGACCATCAGGTGTAGGAGCATAGCCTATAGGTGTACGAGCCATCAGGTGTAGGAGCATCAGGTGTAGGAGCATAGCCTATAGGTGTATGAGCCATCAGGTGTAACAGTATAGCCTATAGGTGTACTAGCATATCCTCCTGGTGTACGAGCATAGCCTATAGGTGTATGGGCCATCAGGTGTAGGAGCATAGCCTATAGGTGTACGAGCCATCAGGTGGAGGAGCATAGCCTATAGGTGTACGGGCCATCAGGTGTAGGAGCATAGCCTCCTTGTGTACGAGCATAGCCTATAGTTGTACGGGCCATCAGGTGTAGGAGCATAGCCTATAGGTATACAGACCATCAGGTGTAGGAGCATAGACTACAGGTGTACGAGCCATCAGGTGTAGGAGCATAGCCTACAGGTGTACGAGCCATCAGGTGTAGGAGCATAGCCTATAGGTGTACGAGCCATCAGGTGGAGGAGCATAGCCTATAGGTGTACGGGCCATCAGGTGTAGGAGCATAGCCTCCTTGTGTACGAGCATAGCCTATAGTTGTACGGGCCATCAGGTGTAGGAGCATAGCCTATAGGTATACAGACCATCAGGTGTAGGAGCATAGACTACAGGTGTACGGGCCATCAGGTGGAGGAGCATAGCCTACAGGTGTACGATCCATCAGGTGTAGGAGCATAGCTTAATAGGTGTATGAGCCATCAGTTTTAGGAGCATAGTCTACAGGTGTAGGAGCATAGCCTATAGGTGTACGGGCCATCAGGTATAGTAGCATAGCCTATAGCTGTACAAGCCATCAGGTGTAGGAGCATAGCCTATAGGTATACAGACCACCAGGTGTAGGGGCATAGCCTATAGGTGTACAGGCCATCAGGTGTAGTAGCATAGCCTACAGGTGTATGAACCATCAGGTGTAAGAGCATAGCGTATAGGTGTATGAGCCATCAGGTGTAGGAGCATAGCCTATTGGTGTACGGGCCATCAGGTTTAAGAGCATATCCTATAGGTGTATGGGTCATCAAGTGTAAAAGCATGGCCTATAGGTTTACAGGCCATCAGGTGTAGGGGCATAGCCTATAGGTATACAGACCATCAGGTGTAGGAGCATAGCCTATAGGTTTACGGGCCCTGAGGTGTAGGAGCATAGCCTATAGGTGTATGGGCCATCAGGTGTCGGAGCATAGCCTATAGGTATACAGACCATCAGGTGTAGGAGCATAGCCTATATGTGTATGGGCAATCAGATGTAGGGGCATAGCCTATAGGTGTATGCGCCATCAGGTGTAGGAGAATAGCCGATAGGTGTATTGGCCATCAGGTGTAGGAGCATAGCCTATAGGTGTACAAGCCATCAGGTGTAGGAGCATAGCCTATAGGTGTACGAGCCATCAGGTGTAGGAGCATACCCTATAGGTGTACGGGCCATCAGGTATAGGAGCATAGCCTATAGGTTTAATAGCCATCAGGTGTAGGAGCATAGCCTATAGGTATACAGACCACCAGGTGTAGGGGCATAGCCTACAGGTGTACGGGCCATCAGGTGTAGGAGCATAGCCTATAGGTGTACGAGTCATCAGGTGTAGGCGCACAGCCTATAGGTGTACGGACCATCAGGTGTAGGAGCATAGCCTATAGGTTTACGGGCCCTGAGGTGTAGGAGCATAGCCTATAGGTGTACGGACCATCAGGTGTAGGAGCATAGCCTATAGGTGTATGGGCCATCAGGTGTAGGAGCATAGCCTATAGGTGTACGAGCCATCAGGTGTAGGAGCATAGCCTATAGCTGTATGAGCCATCAGGTGTAGGAGCTTAGCCTATAGGTGTACATACCATCAGGTGTAGGAGCATAGCCTATAGGTGTACGAGCTATCAGGTGTAGCAGTATAGCCTATAGGTGTACTAGCATATCCTCCTGGTGTACGAGCATAGCCTATAGGTGTATGGGCCATCAGGTGTAGGAGCATAGCCTATAGGTGTACGGACCTCCAGGTGTAGGAGCATAGCATATAGGTGTACGAGTCATCAGGTGTAGGAGCATAGCCTATAGGTGTACGAGTCATCAGGTGTAGGCGCATAGCCTATAGGTGTATGGACCATCAGGTGTAGGAGCATAACCTATAGGTTTACGGGCCCTGAGATGTAGGAGCATAGCCTATAGGTGTATGGGCTATCAGGTGTAGGAGCATAGCCTATAGGTAGACAGACCATCAGGTGTAGGAGCATAGCCTATAGGTGTACGGGCAATCAGCTGTAGGGGCATAGCCTATAGGTGTATGGGCCATCAGGTGTAGGAGCATAGCCCATAGGTGTACGAGCCATCAGGTGTAGGAGCATAGCCTATAGCTGTATGAGCCATCAGGTGTAGGAGCATAGCCTATAGGTGTACATACCATCAGGTGTAGGAGCATAGCCTATAGGTGTACAAGCCATCAGGTGTAGCAGTATAGCCTATAGGTGTACTAGCATATCCTCCTGGTGTACGAGCATAGCCTATAGGTGTATGGGCCATCAGGTGTAGGGGCATAGCCTATAGGTGTACGGACCTCCAGGTGTAGGAGCATAGCCTCCAGGTGCACAGGCCCAGCCTATAGGTGTATGAGCATAGCCACCAGGTGCGCAGGCCTAGCCGAGCATAGCCTCTGGGTGTACGAGCCTAGCCTATAAGTGTATGAGCATAGCCACTGGGTGTACGGGCCATCAAGTGTAGGAGCATAGCCTATAGGTGTACATACATAGCCTCCAGGTGCACAGGCCTAGCCTATAGGTGTATGAGCATAGCCACCAGGTGCGTAGGCCTAGCCAAGCATAGCCTCTGGGTGTACGAGCCTAGCCTATAAGTGTATGAGCATAGCCACTGGGTGTACGGGCCATCAAGTGTAGGAGCATAGCCTATAGGTGTACATACATAGCCTCCAGGTGCACAGGCCTAGCCTATAGGTGTATGAGCATAGCCACCAGGTGCGCAGGCCTAGCCGAGCTTAGCCTCTGGGTGTACGAGCCTAGCCTATAAGTGTATGAGCATAGCCACTGGGTGTACGGGCCATCAAGTGTAGGAGCATAGCCTATAGGTGTACATACATAGCCTCCAGGTGTAGGAGCATAGCCTTTTGGTATAGGAGCACATCCTCTGGTTATACAGGCCTCTGAGTGTATGAGCATGGCCTCCAGGTGTATGAGCATAGTCTCCAGTTGTATAAGCATAGCCTCCATGTGTATGAGCATAGCCTCCAGGTGTATGGGCATAGCCCCAAGGTGTATGAGCATAGCCTTCAGTTGTATGAGCATAGCATCCAGTTGTATGAGCATAGCATGCAGTTGCATGAGCATAGGCTCCAGTTGTATGAGCATAGCCTCCAGGTGTATGAGCATAGCCTCCAGTTGTATGAGCATAGCCTCCAGTTGTATACCTGCTGTATATACCTGTGCTGTATACCTGCTCTATATACCTGTGCTGTATACCTGCTGTATATACCTGTACTGTATGCCTGCTGTATATACCTGTGCTGTATACCAGCTCTATATACCTGCGCTGTATACCTGCTGTATATACCTGTGCTGTATACCAGCTGTATATACCTGTGCTGTATACCTGCTGTATACCTGCTCTATATACCTGTGCTGTATACCTGCTGTATATACCTGTGCTGCATACGCTGCATACCTGCTGTATACCTGCTCTATATACCGGTTCTGTATACCTGCTGTATATACCTGTGCTGTATACCTGCTGTATATACCTGTGCTGTATACCTGCTCTATATACCTGTGCTGTATACCTGCTGTATATACCTGTGCTGTATACCTGCTCTATATACCTGTGCTGTATACCTGCTCTATATACCTGTGCTGTATACCTGCTCTATATACCGGTTCTGTATACCTGCTGTATATACCTGTGCTGTATACCTGTTCTATATACCTGTGCTGTATACCTGCTCTATATACCTGTTCTGTATACCTGCTGTATATACCTGTGCTGTATACCTGCTCTATATACCTGTGCTGTATACCTGCTCTATATACCTGTGCTGTATACCTGCTCTATATACCTGTGCTGTATACCTGCTCTATATACCTGCTCTATATACCTGGGCTGTATACCTCCTCTATATACCTGTGCTGTATACCTCCTCTATATACCTGTGCTGTATACCTGCTGTATATATCTGTACTGTATACCTGCTCTATATACCTCCTCCATATACCTGCCCTATATACCTGTACTGTATACCTGCTGTATATACCTGTGCTGTATACCTGCTCTATATACTGGTTCTGTATACCTTCTCTATATACCTGTGCTGTATACCTCCTCCATATACCTACCCTATATACCTGCACTGTATACCTGCTGTATATACCTGTGCTGTATACCTGCTCTATATACCTCCTCCATATACTTGCCCTATATACCTGTGCTGTATACCTGCTGTACATACCTGTGCTGTATACCTCCTCCATATACCTACCCTATATACCTGTACTGTATACCTGCTGTATATACCTCCTCTATATACCTGCCCTATATACCTTCGCTGTATATACCTCTATAACCTGACATGACCGAGGGAACATAACCAGTGACAGCCCTCAGCGCCGGCGATGGAGATAGTGGAGATAATGGCGCCATTTGTAGATAAACGTCCCTGTGGATCTCTGACCGGCGCCGGGTTATTTCCAGTTCTGTCTCTGAATGAAAACAGATGGACAATCCTGCCTGTGACATTTCCTGCTCTCTGGTGTCAGCCGTCTCCCTCCTATAGATGCGGATCTGGCGCCATGATGGCGGCGGCGGGATGCTGAGGATTACCGTCACTTCAGTGAACGCTGCTATATACCTGACCTTCACTTACAGGTTTATCTATTAAGTGACGGCCCCGGACAGAGCTGACTCATCCTGTTACTGTCAGCACAGTCAGCACCGCATGGCGGTATATACTGGGCTCATTGAACGCGATTCGGTCGTCCGAGGCCTCATAGAGCTCATCGTATGTCTCCATCACTCCGGGTCACCTGGCAGCTATTACATGACGGCCGCTGCAGGTGCCATCTATCTGAGCTCGCTTTCAGGACTCCTGTTACATAGCATTCCTGATGAACGCGTCTCCATGACTACCGATGGGTCCGGTGTCCTGCTTCGGCCTCGGCCTTGTTCTGCCGGTGGCTGCTGCAAAAAGTCCACAGTGTGAACATAGGGAACCTCCAGCTGTTGCAAACCTACAACTCCCAGCATGCCCTGCTACCCAAAGGCTTGTCTGCCTCCTCCACAGGATCCACACTGTCCCTTAAAGGGAAATCAAGGTTTTCCTCTCATCTCAATAGCCCTTGGCTATCCAGGCGTGTTGAGAGTTGCAGTTTTGCAACAGCTGGAGGCACCCTGGTTTGTTAAAACCGCAGTATCGGTATACACAGGGAAAGAGGGAGCAAAAGAGACTGCTCCATTCATTGAGTCTCATTCGCTTCAACAGTATTTGAGCACAGTGCTCTCTGCTGACACCTGATGCCTGTATGAGGAACTGTCCAGAGCAGGAGAAAATCCTCATAGCAAACATATGCTGCTCTGGACAGTTCCTGACACGGACAGAGGTGTCAGCAGAAAGCACTATGGACAAGACAAAAAAGAATTTAAAAGATCAAAGAATTTCCTCTGTAGCATACAGCTGCTAATAAGTACTGGAAGGGTAAAGATTTTTTAATAGAAGTAATTTACAAATCTGTTTAACTTTCTGGCACCAGTTCATTAAAAAAAAAAAAAAAAAAAAAGTTTTCCACCGGAGTACCCCTTTAAGAAGGTTTGGAGCAGTGGTCGCGATTTCATGGTCACGCCCCCTCCATTGATGTCTATGGGAGGGGGCATGGCCTCATGAGGGGGGCGTGGTGTTACGTCACGGCCGCTGCTCCAAGCCTTCTGAACCAGATGTTCAGAAGGCTGGGGCACGGGAGTACCCCTTTAAAGGGTTACTCCGCCCCTAGACATCTTATACCCTATCCAAAGATTGGAGATGTCTGATCACTGTACAGCGCCCGGGGTTAATTTAGAATGTTTGATGCGTGGGTCGTGACGTCATGACCACACCCCTCCGTCATGTCATGGCCACACACCCTCAATGCAAGTCTATGGGAGGGGGCGTGGTGGATGCCACGCCCCCTTCCATAGACTTGCATTGAGGGGGCGTGGCCTTGACATCACGACCCCCGCCGCCTGCTCCAAGTGTTCAGAAGAAAATGTTTCGATCTCTGGAGCAGCGGAGAACCCCTTTAACCTCTGTCTTATGCACACGTGGAGGCCCAGCACGTGCTGTACCAGCTGCTATACAGAACCTTGTCGGGTGGCTGAAGGATTATAAGAATTGCTGGACAGTAGAGTGAGCATTTCCAAGTGCTGAAGGCTTTTGTAACTGTGTTTCATACCTTGCTTCTCTGCGTTCTCCAGCACGCAAAGGGTTAATACTTGTATCACACTGGATTGCATCTCTGTACAGCAGAAACCAGAATCTAGTCACACGTGGAACTCCTAGCCAATAGCTGTAGGGGTTGGTCATGTCCACTATCCCTAGCCTGGAAGAAGAGATGGAGCTTGTTGTTTTCTTTAGAGTAGCCTAGCCCTGGCTTCGGTCAGGAGGTCGTGTTAGTTCCTCCCCTACTGTCACTACACATTCCTAGAGTTCTGTGAGCCTAGCTATAGCTAATGTCAGGCATACCTCCCACAAGTAGGCCGCATTTTCCCACTGCAATGATTGTACAGCTCTTCTGCATTATCTTCAAGGGATTAACCAAAGTTAAAGGGGTACAACGCCACTAGACATCTTATCCCCTATCCAAAGGATAAGGGGATAAGATGCCTGATTGCGGGGGTCTTATTCCCTGCGCCTGTCCTATATCTCAGCCCTATGTGCTCCTCTGAATCTGTGGATCTTGCACTGATGACATGGCTGAGGGGCCTGGATAACCCCTTTAAATTGGTTCCTAATAAATTGGAGCGGCTCGCTCTACGTTCCTCACATCACCTGGCTGCTCCATGCTTCTGCACTGTGGAACGCTCTCATAACATCCAGTTATGTCTGATTTGTATTTTAAAGGGGTACTCTGGAGGAATTTTTTTTTTATTTTTTTTATTTATTTATTTATTTTAAATAAATGAACTGGTGCCAGAAAGTTATACAGATTTGTAAATGACTTCTATATAAAAAATATGAATCCTTCCAGTACTTATCAGCTGCTGTATGCTCCACAGGAAGTTGTGTAGTGTCTAGTCTGACCACAGTGTTCTCTGCTGACACCTCTGTCCATGTCAGGAACTGTCCAGAGCAGGAGAGGTTTGCTATGGGGATGTGCTCCTGCTCTGGACAGTTCCTGACACGGACAGAGGTGTCAGCAGAGAGCACTGTGGTCAGACTGGAAAGAACTACAAAACTTCCTGTGGAGCATACAGCAGCTGATAAGTACTGGGACGGTTACATGGGTACTCCGGGGCTCCAGTGTTTTGAACACTTTGTTCAGAACGCTCGGGGCCGGAGGCCGTGATCATGACATCATGGTCATGCCCCCTCGTGATGTCACGCCACGCTCCCTCCATGGACATGAATGGAGGGGGTGTGACGTGATGTCAGGAGGGGGTGTGGCCATGACATCATGACCACTGTCTCAGGAACTCCACATTTGAGTTCTGTCGGGGGCTGCGGGGCCCAGTGATCAGACCTCTAATCCCCTATCCTTTGGATAGGGGATAAGATGTCTAGCAGCGGAGTACCCCTTTAAGATTCTTACATAGAAGTAATTTACAGATCTTTATAACTTTTTGGCACCAGTTAATTTGAAAAAAAAAAAATTCAATTCCACCGGAATACCCCTTTAATTTCTCCCCGTCTCTTCCCCCAATACTTATCTCCTGGAGATACAAAGAGTCATCTTAACCCAATCCTCCTCCGCGACCTGTAGTTTGGGATCAGTTTTGGTGCTGATCTTGGTGATCCATCGCGTCCTGCGTCCTGTATATCTAAAGTCACATTCATATAATTATCCAGCAATTAGAAGTCATTGGCGGTGATTACAGGCCATGTGACCGTATCGGGGATCTGCGATGACTCTGATGTATAGACTCACGCACGAGCGCCATCACTTACCATTCCTGTCATTGCAGTGTGCAGGTGCCTGTGTACAAAACACCTTCTGGGAATGCAGACTGAATAAAACGAGTCTGAAAGAAGCGAAAATTGTCAGAATAAGGGCTCGTTCACACTGCCGGCGCGCTCCAGTGAAGGGAGCTCCGTCAGTCAGTCCTGGGACATGAGTGTCCTATATTTTTTCTCCACTCAATGCCGGACACTCAAGGGACCCCATTAAAGTAAATGATGTCAGTTGAGTTCCGACCCACGGGCCACGTCAGTTGTGCTCTGACCCGGTACATGAATGTTTCAGTTGAGTTCCGACCCAGGACCCAGCAGTGTCAGTTGTGCTTTGACCCGGAATCCAACGGTGTCAGATGTGCTCCAACCCGGTACCAGGCAGTGTCAGTTGTGCTCGGACCCGGGACCCGACAGTGTCAGTTGTGCTCTGACCCGGCACCCGGCGGTGTCAATTGTACTCGGACCCAGGACCCGGCGGTGTCAGTTGTGCTTCGACCCAGAATCCAACAGTGTCAGTTGTGCTCGGACCCAGGAGCCGGCGGTGTCAGTTGTGCTCTGACCCGATACCCGGCAGTGTCAGTTGTGCTCGGACCCGGGACCTGGCGGTGTCAGTTGTGCTTCGACCCGGAATCCAACAGTGTCAGTTGTGCTTGGACCCGATGTTGTCAGATGTACTCCAACCTGGTACCCGGCAGTGTCAGTTGTGTTCTGACCCCGTACGTGGCTGTGATAGTTGAGCTCGGACCCAATGCTGGTGGTGTCAGTTGTACTCGGACCCGGGACCCGGCAGTGTCAGTTGTGCTCCGACCCGGTATGCGACTGTGTCAGTTGAGCTCGAACCTGGCAATGTCAGTTATGCTCCCACCCGGGACTCAGAAGTGTCAGTTGTGCTAAGAACGGACCCTGAACCCTGTGAACTTAGCCTTGTGGGGCACAGTGGGGAGGACACACAAGGGGGCACAATTACTATGCAGGGCACAAGGGGGGCACTGGTACTATGTGGGGGAGCAATTGGAGGTAGCACTTGGATGGTTTGTTTGTATGAGGAGTTGTGGCTGAAAGAAGTCTTCATGGCGTTCCGGGTCAGATAGAGAAAGTAAAAGACTGATCAAAAAAGACACCGCCCCCTGTGGTCACTGAATGTATCTGCACTGTAGTCACCACAAAAAAAAAAACACAGTTATTTAGTGCATCTTAAAATAAGGCCACACACGAACAGGACCCTGTGGTACATAGGAGTCATCACTTTTCATGGTGTAGAGCTGGTATATGACCATTTTTTGGAGACGACATTATCTACAACAAATTGTGGAGCTTCAGATGTTGCAAAACTAAAACTCCCAGCATGCCGGAAAGACAACGGCTGTCTAGGGGAGGAGTACCCCTTTAAGGGTAAAAACACACGTTGCAGTTGCTTTGCGGTTTGCCAAATTTACTAAATACTTCTAATAAATACTGCTGTTAAACTGCGTTTTTTAATACTTACCAGTTTGAGCAATTACACCCTAAATTGGAAAAACTGGAAAGTAAAAAAAAATTATATTAAAAACTGGAGAAATAAAGTAATAACTTTTTTTTTAAATATATTTCAAAAGTATTTTTTACATCATAAAATTCATGGTAGACAGTTTTTTCCGTATACTGTGCCTCTAATAGAGGTTTTACCCCTTGTGCTTGTTGTTCCTGTGTTTTATGACCTATGCCTTTGACCTGACTTCCCTTTGCTTTGATTTTGTACTGCGTTACTATCCAGGTTTGACCCATTGCCTTGGTTTGCAATTTGTCCCACGCTGACCTCTTGGTTTCTGACTTCTGGCTTGTTCATGGTTTTAACCCCTTGTCTGCTGACTTTGTACCGTTACCACCTGTGAGTTGCCAACCTGGTTTTACTGATTACTCTGATGCCCCAGCACTTAGCTCAGCATAGGGACCGTCGCCCAGTTTGGAGCAGCTATTTAGGGCAGATTGGCTATGACGCAAACGAGGCCAGAAGAAGTGCACTCTGCACGAAAACGCCGGCCACCGCCTCTGAGCGCCCCATGCTAGTTCTTGAACCAGGTCCGTCGGTCATTCCATTTAGGTGCACAGAGTCTCAAGTGTAGCGGTAGTGCGGGCTACTGATTTATATCTTAATCTGCTGGTTTGCTGAATTTGGTCTTTGGTTGTTCCCAGCGCCACCTGACTCATTGTAAGGACCGTTCTTACTCAACAGCGTTTTCCAGTCGGTCTCCGCTACTCTGGTTGCTATCGTAACCGTAGTGCCACCCCGTTCTTCTTCTGGGACCAGGGCCGTTTAAAGGAATTCGGGAGCCTCAAGCAAAATAGACATGGAGGCCCCCCCCCCCCCCCCCACTTAACTGGGGGCGGGGACGTCCTGAGTGAGGCAACTACAGGTGAACCGGGCACAAAAATAGGAGAATGAGCGGCTTTAGTCTCTGCCTCCAGCTCCAGGCCCCAGCACTTAGTTCATCATAAGGACCGTCGTCCAGTGTGGAGCAGCTATTTAGGGTGGATATTCCAGTGGGTGGGGGCGAGATCCAGGTTGCTGCAGACACGGTTATGACAATATTTTTATGTTACAAAACTGTGCAATGTAAATGTATGTAGTGGCCAAGTACAACTGTTCCAGCTACCTTATACATAAAGCATAATGCATCAGTCTCCTGGCTCTGCACTTGCTAATTATTCCAGTCAGACTGTAAAGTGTGCATATTTCCCAGCCCTTCTATTTCTAGGCCTACACCTAGACCACATGTTATCACTAGATAAAATTCTGTCTACAATCAAGTCACTGTTCCTGTTTCTATTCCAGTCCATGCTGTGACTATCTCCTGAAAGGAGTTTGTCATTTTCATCAGCGAGAAGAATGCATAACAAGGACCTCTCTGCAATACACAAATCTCTTCTTTGGCCTCCAGTCCGAGTTTGTGCCGCTTGGCCTCCACATCATGAAGATTTTTCCTGCTACCTCTTTCCCGGTACCGAACCGAGTTGTGCAAGTTACATAGTTACATAGTTACATAGTTACAGAGTTAGTATGGTTGAAAAAAGACATACGTCCATCAAGTCCAACCAGGGGATTGAAGGGAAGGATGTAAGGGGATAAGGGAAAGGGATGTAGTTTTATAATTCTGCATAAGCATTAATGTTATTTTGTTCCAGGAATGTATCTAACCCTGCTTTAAAGCTGTTAATTGTTCCTGCTGTGACCAGTTCCTGAGGTAGACCGTTCCATAAATTCACAGTCCTCACGGTAAAGAAGGCGTGCCGCCCCTTTAGACTAAACCTTTTCTTCTCCAGACGGAGGGAGTGCCCCCTCGTCCTTTGGGGGGGTTTAACCTGGAACAGTTTTTCTCCATATTTTTTGTATGGGCCATTTATATACTTATATACGTTTATCATATCCCCCCTTATACGTCTCTTCTCAAGACTAAACAATTGTAACTCCTTTAATCGCTCCTCATAGCTAAGATGTTCCATGCCCCATATTAGTTTAGTCGCCCGTCTCTGCACCCTTTCCAACTCCGCAGTGTCCCTTTTATGAACAGGCGACCAAAACTGAACAGCATATTCCAGGTGAGGCCGTACCAATGCTTTATAAAGGGGGAGTATTATGTCCCTGTCCCTTGAGTCCATGCCTCTTTTTATACATGACAATATCCTGCCGGCTTTGGAAGCAGCAGCCTGACATTGTGCTATTTTGTAGTCTGTGATCTACAAGTCACCCAGATCCTTCTCTACCAGTGACTCTGCCAGTTTAATCCCCCCTAAGACATACGACGCATGCAGGTTATTAGTACCCAGATGCATAACTTTACATTTATCCACATTGAACCTCATTTGCCAAGTGGATGCCCAGACACTTAGTCTATCCAAGTCATCTTGTAACTTATGCACATCCTCTATAGACTGTACCGTGCTACAAAGCTTGGTGTCATCTGCAAAGATAGAAACAGAGCTGTTAATACCATCCTCTAAATCATTGATAAATAAATTAAACAGCAGCGGGCCCAGTACTGAACCTTGGGGTACACCACTAATAACCGGGGACCAATCAGAGTACGAATCATTTACCACCACTCTCTGGGTACGATCCATGATCAGTGTTCAATCCAGTTACAAACTAAAGTTTCCAAACCCAAAGACCTTAACTTACCTGTCAGACGTCTGTGAGGGACAGTATCAAATGCTTTGGCAAAATCCAGAAACACTATATACACAGCCCCCCTCTATATACACAGCCCCCCTCTATATACACAGCCCCCCCTCTATATCCACAGCCATTCCTCTGTCAAGGCTTCTACTCACCTCTTCATAAAAGCAAATTAGATTGGTTTGACAACTTCTATCCTTAGTAAACCCATGCTGGCTATCACTTATAATACTATTATCCCCTATGTATTCCTGTATGTAATCCCTTATAAGTCCTTCAAACAATTTACCCACAATGCACGTTAGACTTACCGGTCTATAATTGCCTGGCGAAGACCTAGAGCCCTTCTTGAAGATTGGTACCACATTAGCCTTGCGCCAGTCCCTTGGCACAATAGTCAAAATTAAAATCTACATATTGCACCACTGTAAATCAATCTGTGCAGATTCTCATACGTAGTTTCAGTAACTTTAGACTATGAACATGAGAATATAAGACATTACTGGTACACAGGTGAAGAAGCACCACAAAGATCACTAAATTCCGTATAGCTGCTATGGAGGCAAGATTTAAAGGGACAGTGACCAAATATCCATTTTTTGCAGGTTATAGAAGCAGCATCATTAAAGGGGTACCCTAGACATCTTATCCCCTATACAAAGAAAAGGGGATAAGATATCTGAACACGCGGGTCCTGCCGCTGGGGACCCCCGCGATCTCACTGCGGCACCCGGCGTTCGTTTACAGCATCGGGTGCAGCACTGGAGGTTGTGACTTCACGGCCACGCCCCCTCAAAGCAAGTCTATGGGAGGGGGCATGATGGCTGTAATGCCCCCTCCCATATACTTACATTGAGGGGGCGTGGCCGTGACATCAAGAGCCTCCGCATCGCCAGTCATCCGGCACGGAGCAAAGTTCGCTCCGTGTACTGGATTTCTGGGGTGCTGCAGCCGAGATCGCGGGTGTCCCCAGCAGCAGGACCCCTGCGATCAGACATCTTATAGGGGATAAGATGTCTGATCACAGGGGTCCTGCTGCTGGGGACACCCACGATCTCAGCTGCAGCATCCCAGACATCCGGACATAGTATAGGGAATAAGATGTCTAGGGGCGGAGTACTCCTTTAAAGGGGTAGTCCAGTGGTGAAAAACATATCCCCTATCCTAAGGATAGGGGATAAGTTTGAGATCGCGGGGGGTCCGACCGCTGGGGGCCCCCTGCGATCTCTCTGTACGGGGCCCCGGCTCTCGGCCCAGAGAGCGGGTGTCGACCCCCGCACGAAGCGGCGGCCGACACGCCCCCTCAATACATCTCTATGGCAGAGCCGGAGATTGCCGAAGGCAGCGCTTCGGCTCTGCCATAGAGTTGTATTGAGGGGGCGTGTCGGCCACCGCCTCGTGCGGAGGTCGACACGCCCCCTTCCCGCGGGCTGTCAGGGCTCCGTACAGGAGATCGCAGGGGGCCCCAGCGGTCGGACCCCCCGCGATCTGCAACTTATCCCCTATCCTTAGGATAGGGGATAAGTTGCTCACCACTGAGTCACCACTGGACTACTCCTTTAAAGGGGTACTCCACCCCTAGACATCTTATCCCCTATCCAATGGATAGGGGATAAGATGTCTGATCGCGGGTTCCCGCCGCTGGGGACCCCCGCAATATAGCATGCGGCACCCACCTGTTTCTTGTGTGGAAGCGCTGGAGGGTCTGGGTCGCGACCACGGGAACGGAAGTCCGTGACGTCACGCCCCGTCCCCTCAATGCAAGTCTATGGGAGGGGGCGTGACGTCCGTCACGCCCCCTCCCATAGACTTGCATTGAGGGGACAGGGCGTGACGTCACACGGGGCGGAGTCGTGGCGTCACGGACTTCCGTTCCCGTGGTCGCGACCCAGACCCTCCAGCTCTTCCAGACAAGAAACAGGTGGGTGCCGCATGCTATATTGCGGGGGTCCCCAGCAGTGGGACCCCCGCGATCAGACATCTTATCCCCTATCCTTTGTATAGGGGATAAGATATCTAGATGTGGAGTACCCCTTTAAACTTTACCAAAGCTCGAAATGTTTTGCGGAATCTGAGTGTCCATTCCTACAACTTCCATGACAAAATATTGTGGACGGGTCACAGGGAACATCAAGCAGGGAACATGACTGCACTGTCTCCCTCTAAATCTATTAGTTAGTGAATTCCTATTATTCGGTAGTCCAGATGTCTAAGGGTAAAATGCACAGGCCAGCAGCGTAGCGCTGATCATACATGGGGGGGGGGGGGTTGCTGTTCCTGATAATTTCGGAGCACTTCACATTTCTGCTAGAATAGAAAACCCGAAAACTGACAGAAGTTATCCTGAGGTTACCTGGGATATTCCAGCCGTCAGACCCAATGAGATTCTTCCTGCCGCGTCCTCCCACTGCAGTGTTCACAGTCCTCATCGCCTGAAAAAATAGTCAAAACTTTATTTAACCCCTTAAGGACCGAGCGTTTTTTCCGTTTTTGCTCTTTCGTTTTTTTCCTCCTTACCTTTTAAAAATCATAACCCTTTCAATTTTGCACCTAAAAATCCATATGATGCTTATTTTTTGTGCCACCAATTCTACTTTCTAATGACATCAGTCATTTTACCCAAAAATCTACGGCGAAACGGAAAAAAAAAAATCATTGTGCGACAAAATTGAAGAAAAAAAAAACTATTTTGTAACTTTTGGGGGCTTCCGTTTGTACACAGTACATTTTTCGGTGGAAATGATACCTTCTCTTTATTCTGTAGGTCCATCCAGTTAAATTGATACCCTACTTCATATAGGTTTGATTTTGTCGTACCAAAATCATAACTACATGCACGAAAATGAATACGTTTAAAATTGTCATGGTCTTCTGATTGGCATGAGGAAGGAGGAAATACCCTCCGAAACATGTCATTGGAATTATACTAATAAATACAGTGCCTTCTGGCACTTTCTTCTTACACAATTGTGTTTGACTGTCCTGGATCTGCGAATAGCGCCTAGACAAGGTTCCGTTTTTTCTTGCTCCTACTACATGGGAGAAGATTCTATCCTCTCCTGTTGGACCCTGGGCCTTGCAGTTCGCTCCTGTTCCCACATCAAGTATCCCCGAGGGGTGATATGCCTGTTTTACTATCTATCTGGTGAGCGGCCATTTTAAAGAGACGTCGCTTTGACACCTGGGACCCTGGTGTCTTGGATAATACACGAGGCGCTGTTCTCTCCCCTCTTTTTTCTCTTTTCACAGATAGAACAATATTGATCAGTGTTATCTACGCTCCATTACTACAGTCTGCCATAGAATAGCATTGACCAGTGTTATCGGCGCTTCATTACTACAGCCTGCCATAGAACAGCATTGATCAGTATTATCAGCGCTCCATTACTACAGCCTGTCACAGAACAGCATTGATCAGTGTTATCTGCAGTCCATTACTACAGCCTGCCATAGAACAGCATTGATCAGTGTTATCAGTGCTCCATTACTACAGTCTGCCATAGAATAGCATTGACCAGTGTTATCGGCGCTTCATTACTACAGCCTGCCATAGAACAGCATTGATCAGTGTTATCTTTGCTCCATTACTACAGCCGGCCATAGAACAGCATTGATCAGTGTTATTGGTGCTCCATTACTACAGCCTGCCATAGAACAGCATTGATCAGTATTATCAGCGCTCCATTACTACAGCCTGTCACAGAACAGCATTGATCAGTGTTATCTGCAGTCCATTACTACAGCCTGCCATAGAACAGCATTGATCAGTGTTATCTACGCTCCATTACTACAGTCTGCCATAGAATAGCATTGACCAGTGTTATCGGCGCTTCATTACTACAGCCTGCCATAGAACAGCATTGATCAGTGTTATCTTTGCTCCATTACTACAGCCGGCCATAGAACAGCATTGATCAGTGTTATTGGTGCTCCATTACTACAGCCTGCCATAGAACAGCATTGATCAGTGTTATCTACGCTCCATTACTACAGTCTGCCATAGAATAGCATTGACCAGTGTTATCGGCGCTTCATTACTACAGCCTGCCATAGAACAGCATTGATCAGTGTTATCTACGCTCCATTACTACAGTCTGCCATAGAATAGCATTGACCAGTGTTATCGGCGCTTCATTACTACAGCCTGCCATAGAACAGCATTGATCAGTATTATCAGCGCTCCATTACTACAGCCTGTCACAGAACAGCATTGATCAGTGTTATCTGCAGTCCATTACTACAGCCTGCCATAGAACAGCATTGATCAGTGTTATCAGTGCTCCATTACTACAGTCTGCCATAGAATAGCATTGACCAGTGTTATCGGCGCTTCATTACTACAGCCTGCCATAGAACAGCATTGATCAGTGTTATCTTTGCTCCATTACTACAGCCGGCCATAGAACAGCATTGATCAGTGTTATTGGTGCTCCATTACTACAGCCTGCCATAGAACAGCATTGATCAGTATTATCAGCGCTCCATTACTACAGCCTGTCACAGAACAGCATTGATCAGTGTTATCTGCAGTCCATTACTACAGCCTGCCATAGAACAGCATTGATCAGTGTTATCTACGCTCCATTACTACAGTCTGCCATAGAATAGCATTGACCAGTGTTATCGGCGCTTCATTACTACAGCCTGCCATAGAACAGCATTGATCAGTGTTATCTTTGCTCCATTACTACAGCCGGCCATAGAACAGCATTGATCAGTGTTATTGGTGCTCCATTACTACAGCCTGCCATAGAACAGCATTGATCAGTGTTATCTACGCTCCATTACTACAGTCTGCCATAGAATAGCATTGACCAGTGTTATCGGCACTTCATTACTACAGCCTGCCATAGAACAGCATTGATCAGTGTTATCTACGCTCCATTACTACAGTCTGCCATAGAATAGCATTGACCAGTGTTATCGGCGCTTCATTACTACAGCCTGCCATAGAACAGCATTGATCAGTATTATCAGCGCTCCATTACTACAGCCTGTCACAGAACAGCATTGATCAGTGTTATCTGCAGTCCATTACTACAGCCTGCCATAGAACAGCATTGATCAGTGTTATCAGTGCTCCATTACTACAGTCTGCCATAGAATAGCATTGACCAGTGTTATCGGCGCTTCATTACTACAGCCTGCCATAGAACAGCATTGATCAGTGTTATCTTTGCTCCATTACTACAGCCGGCCATAGAACAGCATTGATCAGTGTTATTGGTGCTCCATTACTACAGCCTGCCATAGAACAGCATTGATCAGTATTATCAGCGCTCCATTACTACAGCCTGCCATAGAACAGCATTGATCAGTGTTATCAGCGCTCCATTACTACAGCCTGCCATAGAACAGCATTGATCAGTGTTATCAATGCTCCATTACTACAGCCTGCCAGAGAACAGCATTGATCTGTATTATCAGTGCTCCACTACTACAGCCTGCTATAGAACAGCAATGATCAGTGTTATTTGCACTCCATTACTACAGCCTACCATAGAACAGCATTGATCAGTGTTATCAGCACTCCATTACTACAGCCTGCCATAGAACAGCATTGATCAGTGTTATCAGCGCTCCATTACTACAGCCTTCCATAGAACAGCATTGATCAGTGTTATCGGCACTCCATTACTACAGCCTGCCATAGAACAGCATTGATCATTGTTACCAGCGCTTCATTACTATAGGCTGCTGAGGCTGTGTACAGAGATGGAACACTGATTGGACGGGATGGAGGCAGGTAAGAGACCTCTGTCATGGTGGTCCCAATCAGCCCGCAGAACTAGCTGGCATTTTAATCTCCCACATTTAGGCACAAAGGGTCGGCGATCCGATCAGCGATGCCCGACATTAGTCGTGTCCTGACTTCTGAACATACCCTAAGTATCTGAGCAGAATTTCCATAGTGTGAACACACCTTACACAGGCACTTGTCATTTGAACAAACTTTGTTTAATAACTTATGTTCAATAGCACAAGTAAATATAAGAAACTCTGTAATATATCTTATTAGACAAAAATGCTTCTTTCTCCTGTTATCAAACTCCCCCCCCCCCCCCCCATGTGAGAATGTATTTTACTCTGAAAATCAGCTCAGCTTTGTCCTGTATCTGCAAGACAAGCAATGTCTATGGAGGGGGGAGAAGGGAAATGCAGACAAGTAATACAAGTCTATGGAGGGGGGAGGAGGGAGCTGCAGACAAGTAATACGAGTCTATGGAGGGGGCGGAGCTGCAATGAAGGGGGGAGGAGGGAACTCCAGACAAGTAATACACGTCTATGGAGGGGGGAGGAGGGAGCTCCAGACAAGTAATACAAGTCTATGGAGGGGGAAGGAGGGAACTCCAGACAAGTAATGCAAGTCTATGGAGGCGGGAGGAGAGAGCTTAAGACAAGAAATACAAGTCTATGGAGGAGGGAGCTGCAGACAAGTAATACAAGTCTATGGAGGGGGGAGGAGGGAGCTCCAGACAAGTAATACAAGTCTATGGAGGGGGGAGCTGCAGACAAGTAATATGAGTCTATGGAGGGGGGGGGGGGAGCTGCTGACAAGTAATACGAGTCTATGGAGGGGGGGGAGCTGCAGACAAGTAATATGAGTCTATGGAGAGGGGGAGAAGGGAAATGCAGACAAGTAATATGAGTCTATGGAGGGGGGAGAAGGGAGCTCCAGACAAGTAATACAAGTCTATGGAGGGGGAGGAGGGAGCTCCAGACAAGTAATACAAGTTTATGGAGGGGGAAGGAGGGAGCTCCAGACAAGTAATACAAGTCTATGGAGGGTGGGGGGGGGGGGGGAGGAAGCTGCAGACAAGTAATACAAGTCTATGGAGGGGGGGGGGGAGGGAACTCCAGACAAGTAATACATGTCTATGGAGGGGGAGGAGGGAGCTCCAGACAAGTAATACAAGTCTATGGAGGGGAAGGAGGGAACTCCAGACAAGTAATACAAGTCTATGGAGGGGGGAGGAGGGAG
Source organism: Hyla sarda (assembly GCF_029499605.1). Classification (NCBI taxonomy): domain Eukaryota; kingdom Metazoa; phylum Chordata; class Amphibia; order Anura; family Hylidae; genus Hyla; species Hyla sarda. The sequence goes on from NC_079200.1 coordinate 5,999,269, forward strand.
CTCCAGACAAGTAATACACGTCTATGGAGGGGGGAGGAGGGAGCTCCAGACAAGTAATACAAGTCTATGGAGGGGGAAGGAGGGAACTCCAGACAAGTAATACAAGTCTATGGAGGGGGAAGGAGGGAACTCCAGACAAGTAATACAAGTCTATGGAGGGGGGAGGAGGGAGCTCCAGACAAGTAATACAAGTCTATGGAGGGGGAAGGAGGGAGCTCCAGACAAGTAATACAAGTCTATGGAGTGGGAGGAGGGAGCTTCAGACAAGTAATACAAGTCTATGGAGGGGGGAGGAGGGAGCTCCAGACAAGTAATACAAGTCTATGGAGGGAGGAGGAGGGAGCTCCAGACAAGTAATACAAGTCTATGGAAGGGGGAGGAGGGAGCTCCAGACAAGTAATACAAGTCTACGGAGGGGAGGAGGGAACTCCAGACAAGTAATACAAGTCTATGGAGGCGGGAGGAGGGAGCTCCAGACAAGTAATACAAGTCTACAGAGGGAGGAGGGAGCTCCAGACAAGTAATACAAGTCTATGAAGGGGGAGGAGGGAGCTCCAGACAAGTAATACAAGTCTACGGAGGGGAGGAGGGAGCTCCAGGCAAGTAATACAAGTCTATGGAGGGGGAGGAGGGATCTCCAGACAAGTAATACAAGTCTATGGAGGGAGGAGGAGGGAGCTCCAGACAAGTAATACAAGTCTATGGAGGGGGAAGGAGGGAACTCCAGACAAGTAATACAAGTCTATGGAGTGGGAGGAGGGAGCTCCAGACAAGTAATACAAGTCTATGAAGGGGGAGGAGGGAGCTCCAGACAAGTAATACAAGTCTACGGAGGGGAGGAGGGAGCTCCAGGCAAGTAATACAAGTCTATGGAGGGGGAGGAGGGATCTCCAGACAAGTAATACAAGTCTATGGAGGGAGGAGGAGGGAGCTCCAGACAAGTAATACAAGTCTATGAAGGGAGAGGAGGGAGCTCCAGACAAGTAATACAAGTCTATGGAGGGGGAGGAGGGATCTCCAGACAAGTAATACAAGTCTATGGAGGGAGGAGGAGGGAGCTCCAGACAAGTAATACAAGTCTATGGAGGGGGAAGGAGGGAACTCCAGACAAGTAATACAAGTCTATGGAGTGGGAGGAGGGAGCTCCAGACAAGTAATACAAGTCTATGAAGGGGGAGGAGGGAGCTCCAGACAAGTAATACAAGTCTACGGAGGGGAGGAGGGAGCTCCAGGCAAGTAATACAAGTCTATGGAGGGGGAGGAGGGATCTCCAGACAAGTAATACAAGTCTATGGAGGGAGGAGGAGGGAGCTCCAGACAAGTAATACAAGTCTATGGAAGGGGGAGGAGGGAGCTCCAGACAAGTAATACAAGTCTACGGAGGGGAGGAGGGAGCTCCAGACAAGTAATACAAGTCTATGGAGGAGGGAGCTCCAGACTAATAATACAAGTCTATGGAGGGGGAAGGAGGGAGCTCCAGACAAGTAATACAAGTCTATGGAGGGGGGAACTCCAGACAAGTAATACAAGTCTATGGAGGGGGGAGCTCCAGACAAGCAATATCAATCTATGGAGGTAGCTTAAGAAGGGAGCTTCAGACAAGTAATACAAGTTTATGGAGGGGGAAGGAGGGAGCTCCAGACAAGTAATACAAGTCTATGGAGGGGGAAGGAGGGAGCTCCAGACAAGTAATACAAGTCTATGGAGGGGGGAGGAGGGAGCTCCAGACAAGTAATACAAGTCTATGGAGGGGGAAGGAGGGAACTCCAGACAAGTAATACAAGTCTATGGAGGGGGGAGGAGGGAGCTCCAGACAAGTAATACAAGTCTATGGAGGGGGAAGGAGGGAGCTCCAGACAAGTAATACAAGTCTATGGAGTGGGAGGAGGGAGCTTCAGACAAGTAATACAAGTCTATGGAGGGGAGAGGAGGGAGCTCCAGACAAGTAATACAAGTCTATGGAGGGAGGAGGAGGGAGCTCCAGACAAGTAATACAAGTCTATGGAAGGGGGAGGAGGGAGCTCCAGACAAGTAATACAAGTCTACGGAGGGGAGGAGGGAACTCCAGACAAGTAATACAAGTCTATGGAGGCGGGAGGAGGGAGCTCCAGACAAGTAATACAAGTCTACAGAGGGGAGGAGGGAACTCCAGACAAGTAATACAAGTCTATGGAGGAGGGAGCTCCAGACTAATAATACAAGTCTATGGAGGGGGGAGGAGGGAGCCCCAGACAAGTAATACAAGTCTATGGAGGGAGGAGGGAGCTCCAGACAAGTAATACAAGTCTATGGAGGGGGGAGGAGGGAGCCCCAGACAAGTAATACAAGTCTATGGAGGGAGGAGGAGGGAGCTCCAGACAAGTAATACAAGTCTATGGAAGGGGGAGAAGGGAGCTCCAGACAAGTAATACAAGTCTATGGAGGGGGGGAGGAGGGAGCTCCAGACAAGTAATACAAGTCTATGCAGGGGGGAGGAGGGAGCTCCAGACAAGTAATACAAGTCTATGAAGGAGGAGGAGGGAGCTCCAGACAAGTAATACAAGTCTATGGAGGGGGGAGCTCCAGACAAGCAATATCAATTTATGGAGGTAGCTCAAGAAGGGAGCTCTAGAAAAGCTACTGTAAAGAAATCTATGGCGGGGGGAGGAGGGAGCTCCAACCACCAACTCTAGAAGAACTGCAAATTATAGATTAAAACAATTAACACAGGTAGCACCACATTTATTTATAGTTAAAGGGTTACTCCGCTCCCCAGCGTCCGGAACATTGAGTTCCGAACGCTGGGTGCGGGCTTCTGTGTTCACATCCTGCCCCCTCGTGACATCACATCCTGCCCCCTCAATGCAAGTCTATGGGAGGGGGTGTGAGGGCCGTCGCACCCCCTTCCCATAGACTTTCATTGAGGGGGCAGGACGTGATGTCACGAGGGGATGGGCGTGAACACGGAAGCCCGCACCCAGCGTTCGGAACTCAATGTTCCGGACGCTGGGGACCGGAGTAACCCTTTAAATAAGCCATAAAGAAAGGTAAGCATACCCAGATAATATTATTTGGAATTTCACACTGAGATTCCGCAGCAGCCGCGTCCCATTGATTTCAATAGGATTCTGCTGTTCACATGTCTATTCCTTCTGCCAACTCCGCACGGAAATGCATTTCTGAGCAGTCCTAGCGCCGGCATGTTCTGCAGGCGCTCTGCTGTCAGCTGAATGTTCCCACGGGGATTTTCCATGCGGACATCCCCCTTGTGAACATAGCCTTATTGTAAGTAGCAATAGTGCTTTAAGGGGTACTCCGCCCCTAGACATCTTATCCCGTTTCTAAAGTATAGGGAATAAGATGTCCGATCTCTGTGCAGCACCCGGCATTCTGAACAGTATGTTTAGAATGCCGGGTTCCCGCGGCAGGAGACAAGACGTCACGCCACATCCCCTCCATTCATGTCTATGGGAGGGGGCGTTGCGTCCGTCACTCCCCCTCCCATAGACATGAATGGAGGGGGCGTGGCGTGATGTCTTGTCTCCTGCCGCGGGAAGCCGGCATTCTAAACATACTGTTCATATATCATGCTTAAAAAAGTATCCCTTATCCAAAGGATAGTGGATAAGTTTTAGATTGCTGGGGGTCCAATCACTGGGACCCCTCGCGATCTGACACTACGGACAGGGGATACGTTTTAATGCATGATATATCTCCTTTAACCCCTTAACGACGCAGGACGTATATTTACGTCCTGCGCCGGCCCCGCGATATGAAGCGGGATCGCGCCGCGATCCCGCATCATATCGCGTCGGTCCCGGCGCTCATCAACGGCCGGGACCCGCGGCTAATACCACACATCGCCGATCGCGGCGTTGTGCGGTATTAACCCTTTAGAAGCGGCGGTCAAAGCTGACCGCCGCTTCTGAAGTGAAAGTGACCCGGCTGCTCAGTCGGGCTGTTCGGGACCGCCGCGGTGAAATCGCGGCGTCCCGAACAGCTGACCGGACACCGGGAGGGCCCTTACCTGCCTCCTCGGTGTCCGATCGACGAATGACTGCTCCGTGCCTGAGATCCAGGCAGGAGCAGTCAAGCGCCGATAACGCTGATCACAGGCGTGTTAATACACGCCAGTGATCAGCATGAGAGATCAGTGTGTGCAGTGTTATAGGTCCCTATGGGATAACAATGATCAGTATAAGAGATCAGTGTGTGCAGTGTTATAGGTCCCTATGGGATAACAATGATCAGTATAAGAGATCAGTGTGTGCAGTGTTATAGGTCCCTATGGGATAACAATGATCAGTATAAGAGATCAGTGTGTGCAGTGTTATAGGTCCCTATGGGACCTATAACACTGCAAAAAAAAATGTAAAAAAAAAAGTGTTAATAAAGATCATTAACTCCTTCCCTAATAAAAGTTTGAATCACCCCCCTTTTCCCATAAAAAAAATAAAACAGTGTAAAAAAAAAAAACATATGTGGTATCGCCGCATGTGTAAATGTCCGATCTATAAAAATATATCATTAATTAAACCGCACGGTCAATGGCGTACGCGCAAAAAAATTCCAAAGTCCAAAAAGCGTATTTTGGTCACTTTTTATACCATTAAAAAATGAATAAAAAGTGATCAAAAAGTCCGATCAAAACAAAAATCATACCGATAAAAACTTCAGATCACGGCGCAAAAAATGAGCCCCCATACCGCCCTGTACGTGGAAAAATAAAAAAGTTATAGGGGTCAGAAGATGACATTTTTAAACGTATAAATTTTCCTGCATGTAGTTATGATTTTTTCCAGAAGTGCGACAAAATCAAACCTATATAAGTAGGGGATCATTTTAACCGTATGGACCTACAGAATAATGATAAGGTATAATTTTTTACCAAAATATGCACCGCGTAGAAACGGAAGCCCTCAAAAGTTACAAAATGGCGTTTTTTTTCCGATTTTGTCGCACAATGATTTTTTTTTCCATTTCTCCGTGCATTTTTGGGTAAAATGACTAATGTCACGCCAAAGTAGAATTGGCGACGCAAAAAATAAGCCATAATATGGATTTTTAGGTGGAAAATTGAAAGGGTTATGATTTTTAAAAGGTAAGGAGGAAAAAACGAAAGTGCAAAAATGGAAAAACCCTGAGTCCTTAAGGGATTAAAGGGGTTATCCAGGAAAAAACTTTTTTTTATATATCAACTGGCTCCAGAAAGTTAAACAGATTTGTAAATTACTTCTATTAAAAAATCTTAATCCGTTCAGTACTTATGAGCTGCTGAAGTTGAGTTGTTCTTTTCTGTCTAAGTGCTCTCTGATGACACCTGTCTCGGGAACTGTCCAGAGTAGAAGCAAATCCCCATAGCAAACCTCTTTTACTCTGTGCAGTTCCCGAGACAAGCAGAGGTGTCAGCAGAGTGCACTGTTGCCAGACAGAAAAGAACAACTCAACTTCAGCAGCTGATAATTATTGGAAGGATTAAGATTTTTAATAGCAGTAATTTACAAATCTGTTTAACTTTCTGCAGCCGGTTTATATATATATATATATATATATATATATATATATATAGGGGAATATGCAAAGCAGCTCATTACACAACCTTTTCAGGTAGTGTTCCCTGGTATCCTGAATCTCCGTTACACCTGAAGAGGTGTCCTCTCCCTGAGGAAAGTACTGACCCCTTTTATATATATATATATATATATATATATATATATATATATATATATAGAGGAGGGAAGCAGCACTCCTGCGATAAAGGTGAACGGGTGCCTGACTGTTGTTGATCTGGGTCAGAGATCCAAAATAATGTAGTAAAGTAGAAGCAGTGCACTCCAAGCTGGTGAAATAAAGTGATGTCTTTATTTACTCCAAAGTGAGCTACGTTTCGGCAGCCTCCCGCTGCCTTTGTCAAGCAACAAAATGGTGGAGAAGGAGGATACTTATAGGTCACGCAGGACCGCCCTCATAATTAGAATTGACATGTAAACAAATCCATGTGGTATGCAATAACAGCGATCAAAATCAAATAACAGTGCATGATACATGTGTATGTGGTGTGCGTAGAAAAGGCGCACAGATAGTACAGAGAACAAATGATGTGACAATGGAATACTGAAGCAATTCTACAATCTAGATGCACAAGTGGGCGGGGGGGGCCGCGGTCACTCACCCGGCGAGGCAGCATGACGTGAAGGCAAAGACCAAGGCATTTCCGGCATGTACGGGAGCTTCATGCGGCGTGCGAAAGTGACGAGTATCAACAAACACCATGTGGGCTGTTCTGTGCACTGGATCCTGGAGACCGGGGCGTCCTGTGCGGCGCATGTGCACACTTGGAAGGAGCGAGGACAGCGCCATCTTGGAAGTGGTATGTGTGGGCTCCGGTGTTTCACGGCAATCTCCTGGTGGGTGACAGCAACTCCATGCTACGCTATGACAGTCATCACCCCCGGAGCATGGTCCGCTCCCTACCGATAAGTCAGATGATTAGAGCCAGGAGAATTTTCAGCTCCGACTCTCGGGTCGACACAGCCCTTGACTCTATGGTCAACAACTTTCTCGACAGAGGGTACGCTAAACAATTAGTGCTAGAAAGCAAAGACAAAGTCAAGTCCATGACTAGAGAGAGCCTTCTCAGGACCAAGAACAAACAATCACAACAACGACTAGCCTTTGTCTCTACTTACTCGGGAATGTCACAGAAAGTTTCCAACATTCTCAGGAAACATTGGCATGTCCTGCGTAGTGGTACAGACAACATCCCAAAACTACACAATCCCCCTATCATGGCCTATAGACGTCCACCCAATCTGCAGGACAAACTTGTCAAAGCAGACATTGCCCTTACAAAGTTACTTCAGGGGTGCCAACCCAGGCTCCTTCCCCTGCAGAACTTGTGTCCACTGTTCATACATGTCAAAAGGCAACCAATTTACACACCCAACCACAGGCAAAACATACGACATAAAACAATATCTAACCTGCACCACCCCCTATGTCGTCTACGTCCTTTAATGCCCTTGCCGCCTTCTGTATGTGGGTGAAACTTCTTTGGAAGCCAAAGTAAGAATCACCCAACACAGATAGACCATCAGAAAGGGGAAACTTGACTTACCAGTGCCAAAGCACTTTACTGAACACAAACACCTTGAAAAAGACTTGAAATTTACCCTGTTAGACCATGTACCCCTTCCTAAACGTGGGGGTAACAGATCTGCTAAACTTAAACGTAGAGAGCTCTGGTGGATCTACGAGCTGAATTCACTGAAACCTACAGGTCTTAACGTTGAGTTCACCGTTACTCACGATATTTGCAATGCTTAATTAGCTCTGCTCATCTCCTTTTGTCCTCCCTCTCAGTATAGGTTTGGTTCTTATATTATTTTATTTTACTGTATATAAACTTCTTTTATTCACCTTAACTTTTCTTTCTTTCTCTTTGCAGAAGTGGACTCGAGGCCCCTCGCTCACCCATGTCAACCCTCCAGGCAGACCAGGCACCTTGTCCACACACAACACACCACCAGCACTTGGACCTGAGACCACCCCCTCCTTGGGCAGCCCACCCATTTGTGACTCCAACCAGGTGCTGTCACTTCTCCAGTGACGGATGGCACACAGGCACTCCGTGCTGACTGCCTATGGTGGCCACCGGAGTTGCCCCCCAGGACAACTAGAGAGCTGCGGTTCCCGCGACACTCAGGTTTTTACCTTGTGCAGAAATCAGCCATCAGGAGATTGCCGTGAAACACCGGAGCCCACACATACCACTTCCAAGATGGCGCTGTCCTCGCTCCTTCCAAGTGTGCGCATGCGCCGCACAGGACGCCCCGGTCTCCAGGATCCAGTGCACAGAACAGCCCACATGGTGTTTGTTGATACTCGTCACTTCCGCACGCCGCATGAAGCTCCCGTACATGCCGGAAATGCCTTGGTCTTTGCCTTCACGTCATGCTGCCTCGCCGGGTGAGTGACCGCGGCCCCCCGCCCACTTGTGCATCTAGATTGTAGAATTGCTTCAGTATTCCATTGTCACATCATTTGTTCTCTGTACTATCTGTGCGCCTTTTCTACGCACACCACATACACATGTATCATGCACTGTTATTTGATTTTGATCGCTGTTATTGCATACCACATGGATTTGTTTACATGTCAATTCTAATTATGAGGGCGGTCCTGCGTGACCTATAAGTATCCTCCTTCTCCACCATTTTGTTGCTTGACAAAGGCAGCGGGAGGCTGCCGAAACGCAGCTCACTTTGGAGTAAATAAAGACATCACTTTATTTCACCAGCTTGGAGTGCACTGCTTCTACTTTACTATATATATAAATATATATATAAAAAGTTTTTTCCTGGAATACCCCTTTAATGCAATGCAAATAATGCCCAGTGGGAATCCACTTATTAAAGGGATTATCCAGTAATAGAAAAACAGAGCTAATTTCTTTCAAAAACAGTTCCATGTCTGTTTCCAGGTTGGGTGTGGTTTTACAACTTGGCTCCATTTACTTCAATGGAACTGAGCTGCAGAACCACACCCAACCTGGAGACAGACAGGGAGCTGTTTTTGATAGGAAGTAGCTCTGTTTTTCTATTCCTGGAGAACCCCTTTATATGAGTTACCCAAACGGAATTCTGTAGCCCAGCAAACACCATACCTACCAAGGACGCTCCGTTGTTCCCCCACCTCACAAAATGTCCAGACTATTAAAATATAGCGTTAATGAAAGCGTACAGTCTATGGCATATGCGTGAAAAAAATTCCAAAGTACAGAATTGCGTATTTGAGGTCACTTCATAGATCAAACATTTTTTTTTTAATAAAAAACGATCAAATAGTCCCATTAGAAAAACTGTATAAAAAATGATTTAATAGTCCATTCGATAGAAACGGCGCAAAAAATATGACCCTAATATATCCCCATTTATAGAAAAATAAGGAAGCATATTAATTTATGTACAAAATGTTATATTTTTTAAAATTTGTAATATAAAACCAATACAAATAAATATCATTGAAATTGTACGGACCCACAGAATAAATATAATGGGTCATCTTTAGCTAAAAGTGCGCTGTGAAGAAACGGAAGCCCCTAAAATTTATGAAATGGTGTTTTTTGTTGTTGTTTTTTTTTTTTGTCTTCATTCTGGGCAACAAATTTTTTTTTCCGCAGTACATTTTGTGGTGAAATGAGTGATGTCATTATAAAGTACAATTGGTGGCGCAAAAAACAACAACCTCATATGGGTCTGTAGGGGGAAATTGGAGGAGGAGGAAAAACTAACGTGTAAAAATAAAAAAAAACTGCATCCTCAAGGGGTTAAATGTAGTTATTTCCTATACAATAAAACAACATACAGTATTGACAAAATTTCCCTCATTACAAACTTCCCGCCTGTCACTTTTTTTTTTTTTATCTTGAACAAAACTTTATTGACAAAAGCCACGGCTTTACATTCGCGCATGCGCTTCAGACGCGGTGTAACGCTGCGCAGGCGTCACGCGCTCCCTTACTCCGTGCGTGCGCCGTGCACGGCGTAAACCCACTGCGCAGGTGCCACACGCCCCTTCCACCTAAAAGCTTTATTGCTTTTAGACAGTCCGTGTTATGTCGCCCCTTGCGCATGCGCAGTACACGCTGTCGTTTCCTCCTTTACACCACCGGCCGCTGCCATCTTCACCGGGGCGGAAGAGGCGAGTAGAGAGACTTCGGTACTGACAGCGGTCCCGGGCCCCGGCGGTGTGGTGTCAGGCCGTTCCCTGGCGTGGTGAGTGTGTGTGGGCTCCGGGGGGAGCTGTCATTGTGGGGGAGACATTGTTGTGGCTCCGTCCTGTCATGTGACGCACCGCCGTCTCCTCATGTCTGGTCCCCGGGGAAGATTGTGTTATATCAGGTTATTATCAGATATCACCGTCAGTCACTGCCCTGGGCGACAAGCCGTAAAGTAATTCACTTATTATTGTGGAGAATAGTGGGCTTCACCCTGGGGCTCTCCAGTGATGGACTATTATAGCGAATGTATTTCTGAGCAGGCTGGGAGTTGTAGTCCTTTATAGCTAAAGACACATTGTTTCTGAGCAGGCTGGGAGTTGTAGTCCTTTATAGCTAAAGACACATTGTTTCTGAGCAGGCTGGGAGTTGTAGTCCTTTATAGCTAAAGACCCTCACATTATGTGTCTGAGCAGGCTGGGAGTTGTAGTCCTTTACAGCTAAAGACCCTCATGTTATGTTTCTGAGCAGGCTGGGAGTGGTAGTCTCAGGTTGTATTTCTGGACATGCTGGGAGTTGTAGTCTTACAATAGCTTAAGAGCAGGTTGCGGGAATCCCTGGCGGGGGTGATCCCAATATTCTGTCTTGCGGGATTGGTGCTTCACCGGGATGTTGAAGAAGTTTTCGCAGGCAGTTCACTGTAAAAAACTTTATTCACCAGAGTATAATTCATACAGAGGCAAATAGGTTTACACAGCTGAGTTGGCAGAACAACGCGTTTCGAGAGGGGATTCCTCTCTTCGTCAGGTCCCAAGCTATCTGTGTAAACCAATTTGCCTCTGTATGAATTATAATCTGGTGAATAAAAATGTTTTTCACAGTGAACTGCCTGCGAAAACTTCTTCAACATCCCGGTGAAGCGCTGATCCCGCAAGTCAGAATATTGGGATCACCCCCGCCAGGGATTCCTGCAACCTGCCTCCAGCTACGTTCCTGACCACTGCTAATGGTACCGACGATCAGATGCTTTCTCTCCTTTTTCACCCCCCTATTTCAGGTAAGTCTTGGACACACTGGGAATGCTGGAGAAGTTGGCTGCCCAGGTATGCTGGGAGTTGTAGTTTTACAACAGCTGCAGAGCCACAGGTTGGCTGCCCAGGTATGCTGGGAGTTGTAGTTTTACAACAACTGCAGAGCCACAGGTTGGCTGCCCAGGTATGCTGGGAGTCATAGCCCTACGATAGCTGCAGAGCCCCAGGTTGTCTTTCTGGACATGCAGGAACTTAGTCTTACAATAGCTGAAGAGCCCAGGTAGTCGGTCTGGGTATGCTGGGAGTTGTAGTTGTATATCTGAAGATCCTGGGCTGTTCATATGCTGGGATATACACCTGCAAATAAAACCCAAACCCTCAAATGAAACACAAGAAACATATATATGAAAATCAATCTTTATTGTAATGAATAATAAAATGGCATAAATATATGCAGTATTATAAACATGGATAACACAATGGGACAGAAAGATGCGGGGAGCTGAGGTGACTCCTAGATGAAGCCATCCCGGCGAAACGCATTGGGGTATTGTTGGCGGTACTGGTGGTAAGTCTGTCCAGGCACTGTATGTACCTTATATCCCCCGCCATACATGATTCATTATGTGGCCATTGTTAATGTATCTCTTGCGCACTTGATTCATTTATTTTAGTGCCTTCCTATATATTTATATATGTGAGAGCCATATTAGTGTACAGTGTTAATTCACTCTCTGATATATAGATATATAATTCACTCTCTGATATATATAGATATATAATTCACTCTCTGATATATATATATATATATATATATAGATATATAATTCACTCTGATATATAGATATATAATTCACTCTCTGATATATATAGATATATAATTCACTCTCTGATATATATAGATATATATAATTCACTCTCTGATATATATAGATATATATAATTCACTCTCTGATATATATAGATATATATAATTCACTCTCTGATATATATAGATATATATAATTCACTCTCTGATATATATAGATATATATAATTCACTCTCTGATATATATAGATATATATAATTCACTCTCTGATATATAATTCACTCTCTCTGATTTATACCTATTGACTCTCTCATATTTATCCAACTTTATATCCTTTTTGTACACAATTTTAGGCCCATTGCACAACATGGCATTATTGTGAGGCTTACAGTACGTGCTTCTGCAGGTTCACCCCAGCACCCGCATCTTTATATCCCATTGTGCTATACATGTTTTATTTATGTTTTTATTATTCATTACAATAAAGATTGATTTTCATTTCTATGTTTCTTGTATTTCATTTGAAGGTTTGAGTTCTATTTGTAGGTGTTCACCCGCCCTCAGTCTAGTATCATTTTTTTTTTGCGACACCCTATAGGGATCCTACATTGGTGCTAGATATGCTGGGAGTTATAATTTTATAGCTAAAGAGCCCTAGGTTGACAGGATATGCTAGGAGTTGTAGTCTTACACTCGCTGAATAGCCCATGGTTTTCTTTCTGGGAATGTTGGGAGTTGTTACTGCAGCTAAATAGCTTCAGATTAGTTGTCCTGGGAATGCTGGAGAGCCTCAGGTTGGCTGTCTGGGTATGCTGGGAGTTGTATTTGTATAGTTGAAGAGCTTCAGGCTGTCTGTCTAGATATGCTGGGAGTTGTTGTCTTATAGCTGAAGAGCCCCAGGATGTCTGTCTTGGCATGCTGGGAGTTGTAGTCCTACAATAACTTAGGAGCATCGGGTCATTTATGGTGGGAATGCTGAAGACCGTAAGGCTGTCGGTCCAGGCTTGCTGGAAGTTGTAGTTCCCCCCAACAGCGGTAGAGCCAAAGATTCTGTCCGGACATGCTGGGAGTTGTAGTTTTGCAACAGTTGGAGGCGAACTGGTTGGGATAACCAGTTGGGGTTAATATGTATAACCCTGGTTGGACAGGGGGTGGATGGTTTTTGTTGACGTGCCACATTATGGGGGCACAAGTGATCACATGATCGCCAGATCCACGCTCATCGAGAGACAACAATCTTATGTGTATGGGATGGGCCAAGTCTGGAAGCTGCCTGGTGTTGTCTCTCCATTTATTATTATTATATTTATTATTTATTATTTTAATTTGATTGTGTATTCCATGTCCCATTAATTTAAATAGGACTCCACGGCACAGTTCACACAGAGCAGATTTTGTTCACAATGCATTTGAAGGAAAACAATAAATGATGTGCCGCTTCTTGGTGCAGAATCTCAGTGGGTAACGGGGCATTTATTGTCAATTGGATGAGGGGTGAATCTATGTGCCAAATAAATTATTCTCCATTGGAAGTGGGTTGGGAATCTGTTGTCTAATTGTTGCCTTTTGCCGCTGTGCACATTGACGAATTCTGCACGCTCTGCCTAACTGACTGTGCATGTGTAGCCAAATGCCTGCACATTGTTTTTCCCCTCCCTTAAAAAAAAAAAAAATAATAATAATAATTTCATTGCACTGTACATTTTATGGTAAAATGAAAGGTGTCATTACAAAGTACAATTGGTCACACAAAAAAGTAAATCCACATATAGGTCTGTGGATGGAAAAATAAGAGTTATGGTTTAAAAACACAAAAAGGAAATATATACAGTGATCCCTCAACATACGATGGTAATTGGTTCCAAATGAACCATCGTTACTTGAATTTGTCGTATGTTGAGGGATCCGTTCAATAATAATATAATCAGTTATACTCGCGTGTCCCCGCCGCTCCAGACAGTCACCGCTGCCCTGGATTGTCGCTCTCCATCGCCGTCATCACGGCGCTCCTATTGGATGACAGGGTGGCGACGTGATGATGACTAAGGAGAGCGACGGCCATGCAGCGGAGCGTGAAGAGGACGGTCCGGAACGTTGGGGGGATCGGTGAATGACACTCACCGGAGCACACGGGTGGCAGCTGAAGAAGTCTGCGCTGCCGGATAGCGGTTTATGCGATGGCCCCGACATATAAAAGCATCGTATGTTGATGCTGCCTTCACCATGCAGTGGCCATATATTGATTAGTTGATCTGCCCTAATATATATTTTTGGAGTTTCTCTTTGATGTATTTATTGGACCTGTTTAGATACGTTGTATATTTTGTTGCTGTGAGACAGTGTTTCCCAACCAGGGTGGCTCCATATGTTGTAAAACTACAACTCCCAGCATACCCAGACAGCCAAAGGTTTGTCTGCCTCCTCCACTCTGTCCCCTAAAGGTAAACAAAGGCTTCCCTCTCATCTCAGCAGCCTTTGGCTGTCTGGGCATGCTGTGAGTTGTAGTTTTGCAACTGCTGGAGGCACCATATTGGGAAACACTTGAATCAGTCGGGTTACACATGTTTACAAACTGGATATATCCGGAAGGGCTGTGTTTACTGTATATAGTTCCTTTGTACAACAGAAACAGCGCGGTGTAAGAAGTTATTGTGCACAGGCGCGGAAGAGTCCTGAGCCGAATCGGTTTGGTGTTTATTCTCTGGCAATGAGATTTGTGCTTGTGTCCTTTTGCTTTATTTAAAAAAATAATAATTTTATATATAATTATTTTATTATTATTATAAAAAAAAATATATATATATTTATTATTATAATTCTAATTATTATTATAATTTTTTTTTTTTCCCCAATATTAAATATTGTTCTAGTTGTTAGCTTGGAAAGACTGCAGCAGAGTTTCCCTTTAATAGATAACAAATGGAGGCTTCATTAGATAAAGCGCTAGTATCAGGGTTTTATTGTCGTCATGACATTGAACTTTGAAGCTGCTCTTAAAGGACTGTATAAGGCAGTGTTTCCCAACCAGGGGGCCTCCAGCTGTTGGAACACAACAAAACTCTCAGCAGGCCCAGAGAGACCAAAGACCTTTCTACCTCCTCCAGAGGAACCACACTGTCCCCAAAAGGTAAATCAAGGCTGCCCTCTCATTTCATCCCTGAGTGCCATGGCCTTCAAACGGCAGCCCTCCAGCTGTTGCAAAACTACCACTCCCAGCATGCCCGGACAGCCTTTGGCTGTCCGGGCATGCTGGGAGTAGTAGTTTTGCAACAGCTGGAGACACCCTGGTTGGGAAACAATCGTATAAGAGATCGCCCTATGTGGCAGTTCTGTAAAATAATGTAACATATATATTTATTAAATATATGATTATTTTTTAAAAATATTATGTTTGTGACCCATGTAGCAATTCTGTAAAATAATGTAGAAATTGTAATGATCTCCTGGTTATCAGGACAACTGCTGAGACCTTAACCCTCCCCACGCACTATTTTTTAAATTTATTTATTTTTTATTGTAGTCCTTTGTTAGATTACCCAGAATGCAATCTGTCAGTCTTTAACCATTTCATATTCCCTAAAAACCTGCATTTATTCGGGACCAGTCTTGCAGATAAGAGGAATGTTTCAACAGCATAAAATGATACAATGTATCCAGTGTATTCTTTACAGTAATATACTCTGTCATTTCGTTCTGCTGCACCGTGCACGCCTTCATACTTTCTGCGGAATCTGCAGTGTGAATGGGCCCTAAGGGTACTATATATGCTGCAGATTTTCTGCTAGTAAGTCAGTGATTCAATCTGCAGTATATATAACCGGTATGAATGTATCCTAAGGGTACGTTCACACGCTCTTTGTTTTTGCGGGTTTTCCGCAGCGTATTTGAAAGGGTCTGGGCTCTTCTCGGCTGTCCGCAGCAGATTTTCCACAGAGGAATTTACGCTGCGGAAAATCCGCCGCAAGCCCCGTTGAAGTCAGTAGGGACTGCGGCGGATTTTCCACAGCATAAATTCCGCCACGGACAATCTGCTATGGACAGCCGAGAAGAGCCCCTTTCAAATACGCTGCGGAAAACCCGCAAAAACAAAGAGCGTGTGAACGCACCCAAAAGGGGTATTACCTACGTGCGCCGCTTTGTCCTGTGTTCATGGAAGTGTTTGCATGCAAGTCTTTCTATTTCACTGTTGTCTCCGACCTTTCCCAGCATTCCGTGTGGCCAGAGTCAATATGTCCTAAGTCACATGGTCTCCAGGGGGTGTGGCCATGTTGCTCCCTGGAGACTAACCAATGCCATGTTCTTAGGGTCCCAACACTTGGACCTCCACCAGTCTTGCAGTGATCTCAGCAGTTTACCGTTACTTCATGTTCACACGGCGGATATTTGGCGTAATTCCGACGCTAGGACTGCTAGGAAATGCACTTTCTCTATAGATGACAATACATTTCCAAGCGGATTCTACAGAAAGAGTTAGAGTACCTCTCGTGATCTTGTTAAATTTTATAATCCCCCCCAGGTCACTGCCCCCATCATGATAAACCACCCCCGGCCTTTATTTTTATTATTTTTTAGTTTTCTACCTTGATATTGCTCTGTATTTTCTGCTCAGTCTCAGTCATTATCACAGACTGGGAAGGGGCGTTCCCCAGCAGGCGTGACATCATCTGAAGCCATACAGGGGAGAACTTCCTCCCTCACTCTGCTACACACAGCCCAAAGCAGTGCAGTGTGAGATGAGCTATGATTGGATAAGGCTGCACACACCCCTCTCAGCATTTCCTGATTTTGGACTTCTGCCAGGCCGGCAGGAGTCCAAAGTCTGTGCAAGAGATGGGGGGGGGAAATGTGCTCTGGATAAGCAGGGAGACACCTAGTGGCAGATTGTTTAAACACAAATAAAACATAGAAAACTTGATATTGTTATTATTAATATAAAAAATTTATTTTTAATTTTTTTTACAAAGTACATTAGAAAGGAGTGCAATAGCAAAAATTACTTGTAATGAGTGCCCATTTAATTAATTGAAGGTGCGGAGGCTGGAATCGGAATTTCCACGGCAGATGTTTCCGCCGTGTGCCCTGTGCAGCAGAGTCCCATTGAAAACAATGGGACTTGGCTGCTACGACATTTCCGAGCAGAATTCTTCCACCGTTGTGTGAATATGGCCTAATAATATAAATACCCTCCGAGCTCGACTGTCACGTGATCATCATTTACTCTTTTTCACCGAACAGGTTTTGTTTTTCCATAACAAGAGCTGTAGTTGTAGTTTCTCTTGCAGTGTATGCGCCGGATCATGTCCTAGAAGCAGTCGGAGTAGATTTTGGATCTGTAATTCGATACGATGAGTCGTGGGTTAGGTTTTTTTATTTATTTTTTATATGCATGAGCTCCGCAGTATTGGGCTAGAATCACACATACGTGGTTTTTGGTGCAGCTTTTTGATCCAAAGTCAGGAGTGGATTGAAAAGAACAGGGAATCTAATGGAAAGTCTTAAAGGGATCCTTTTTTTTTTTTTTTTTTTTTTTTTTTAAATCAACTGATGCAGTTGAATCTTAATCCTTCCAGTATTTATCAGCTGCTGTATGCTCCAGAGGAAGTTGTGTAGTTCTTTCCAGTCTGACCACAGTGCTCTCTGCTGACACCTCTGTCCATGTCAGGAACTGTCCAGAGCAGGATAGGTATTCTATGGGGATTTGCTCCTACACTGGACAGTTCCTGACATGGACTGAGGTGTCAGCAGAGAGCACTGTGGTCAGGTTGGAAAGAACTACACAACTTCCTGTGGAGCATACAGCAGCTGATAAGTACTGGAAGGATAAAGATTTTTAAACAGAATTTTGTGTTTTGAGAAAAGAAAATTTTGCAGAAATTCTGTCAGAACGTAAATTGTGTGGAAAGGCGGAAATTCCTCCATCTGAACATGGTCTTAGAATCAGACACTGAGTTAGTTGGCGCTAGGACCGGCGGTGTAGTAACATTAACTGTGAGTCCAATCCCAACGCTGCTTCTCGATTGGCTGGTCCGCACACACCTATGCTGACTATGCTATGCTGCTCCCTGAGCTGGGCCGAGAGTGTGTAGGTGGCCCAGCCAATCAGGCAGCATCAGGGGAGCGGCAACGAGGTCCGTAGTAAACTGCGCATGCACTCGCAATTTGTTAGTGTCACAGTAAACTTTACTACACGAGTCCCTATAAATGGTAGTGCATTCCGCCAAAAGGACCATGTCCATTCTTTTGGTGGGGGGGATTTTCAGCTGGTTCAAATACCGCAGTGCGCACTGTGCAGCAGATCCTCATTGACAGCAATTGGAATTAATCCACTCACAAATTTGCTATTGTGCATGGACCCTAAATCTTCCTGCTGTATCCACTACTGGCTTTAGCTTAAAAAAAAAAAAAAAAAAAAAAAAAAAAAAAAAAAAAAAATGTGTGTGTGTGTATATAATATATATATATATATATAATAATGAATTTGTGATCACAGCCCAAAACATATTCACAACTGTAATTGTGCACTCGTATCGCGGATCCAAAAAGTTAATGTATCTGTATGTAACGCTGTATATTATTGGGATGATAGATAAGTTGCGATGTTGGTCACAATGTGGCCATTAAGGGGTCCCCCGCAGTGAGGCTGCTCTTAAAAAAAAAAAAAAAAAATAATGCAGCACTACTTATCCAAGTCGGGTGCAAGCGCCCCAGACTCTCACATTCCGTAGGATACAGATAGTAGTAAAAAAAAAAAAAAAAAAAAAGTGCAGCACTCTTCCAATAGTGCATGAAAAAAGTGAATTTATCCGCTCACATAGCAGCAACGTTTCTGTCCTACCATAGGACCATTTCCAGGCTTGAAGATGGTCCTATGGTAGGACAGAAATGTTACTGCTATGTGAGCGGATAAATTCACTTTTTTCATGCACTATTGGAAGAGTGCTGCGCTTTTTTTTTTTTAATACTATCTGTATGTATATAATATACATTATTTATATGTCGACGGGAAGTGATTCACTGGGCCGCACTCACTGGGCCGCACTCACTGGGCCGCACTCACTGGGCCGCACTCACTGGGCCGCACTCACTGGGCCGCACGACCAATCACGTGTTTTTATGACCTATTTGTGGACTTCTTAGTCATTGTATTAGAAGGGCATAAAATACACAATACATGTACAAACCGGCGTCCTAAGGTGTGGACAGATCTTTGCTCCTTTTCTCCTGTTAATAAAGAATATTGATTCAGTCCCTGAGTTTATTAAAGGGGTACTCCACTGGAAGAAAAAAAAAGTTTTAAATCAACTGGTGCCAGAAAGTTAAAGGAAAATTGTCAGCTTTCTCCCCCCCCCACACACTAACCAGCGGTACTGGCTGGTAGTGCGGGGGACGCTGATCAGTTTGATGCCTACCATGCCCGGATCCATTGCTAACTGGCACTCTGACGTCAGTGCCGCCTGCCGCAGCGCCGCCCAGCTCATCAATATTCTACCCCTCTCTCTTCATTAGAGTGGGGAGAAGAGAGCGAGGCGGAGAGAGCGGAGGAATATTGATGAGCTGGGCGGCGCTGCGGCAGGCGGCACTGACGTCAGAGTGCCAGTTAGCAATGGATCCGGGCACGGTAGGCATCAAACTGATCAGCGTCCCCCGCACTACCAGTCAGTACCGCTGGTTAGTGTGGGGGGAGAAAGCTGACAGTTTCCCTTTAAACAGATTTGTAAATTACTTCTATTTAAAAATCTTAATCCTTCCAGTACTTATCAGCTGCTGTATGCTCCACAGGAAGTTGTGAAGTTCTTTCCAGTCTGACCACAGTGCTCTGCTGACACCTCTGTCCATGTCAGGAACTGTCCAGAGCAGGAGCAAATCCCCATAGCAAACCTCTCCTGCTCTGGACAGTTCCTGACATGAACAGAGGTGTCAGCAGAGAGCACTGTGGTCAGACTGGAAGGAAATTCATACAGCAGCTAAGTACTGGAAGGATTAAGATTTTTGAATAGAAGTAACTTACAGATCTGTTTTAACTTTCTGGCACCAGTTGATAAAAAAAAAATTATAATTAATAATAATAATTTTTTTTCTTCCAGTGGAGTACCCCTTTTATTCCTAAGTAAATGGTGTGATATGACCAGGCTATGCCACCAGTGTCTGAATCAGTGTTTCACCACCAGGGCATCTCCAGCTTTTGCAAAACTTCAACTCCCAGGAGGGCTGCAGTTTGAAGACCACTGCACAAAGGGATGAAATGAGAGGGAAGCTTTGATTTACCTTTTTAGGGACAGTTTGAATCCTTTGGAGGAGGCACACAAGCCTTTGGCTGAACCAATGTCTCCCAACCAGGATGCCTCCAGCTATTGCAAAACTACAACCCCCAGCATGCCCAGACATCCTTTGGCTGGAAGTTGTAGTTTTGCAATAGCTGAAAGGCTGCCGTTTTGAAGGTTATTGCACTAAGTGATGAAATGAGAGGTGAGCCTTGATTTGACTTTTAGGGTGCGTTCACACGCTTTTTGCAGGTTTTCCGCTGCGTATTTGAAAGGAGGTGGGCTCTTCTCGGCTGTCCGCAGCAGATTTTCCACGAAAATTCCGCCGTGGAAAATCTGCTTCGGACAGCCGAGAAGAGCCCGCCCACTTTCAAATACGCAGCGGAAAACCCGCAAAAACAAAAAGCGTGTAAACGCACCCTTAAAGGGTTACTCCGGCGCTAAGACATCTTATCCCTATACAATGGATAGGGGATAAGATGCCTGATCATGGGGGGCCCACCGCTGGGGAACCCCCGTGATCTTGCACGTAGCACCCCGTTACCATCAGTCCCCGGAGCATGTTCGCTCCGGGTCTGATGAGTGGCGATCATGGGGCCGGAGCATTGACGTCACGCTCCACCCCTTTGTTACATCATGCTCCGCCCCCTCAATGCAAGCCTATGGGAGGGGGCGTGACAGCTGCTCCGGCCCCCGTGATCGCCAGTAATCAGACCCCGAGCTAACGTGCTCCAAGAACTGATTGTAACGGGGTGCTGCGTGCAAGATCACGGGGGTCCCAAGTGGCAGGACCCCCGCGATCAGGCATCTTATCCCCTATGCTTTGGATAAGATGTCTTAGCGCCGGAGTACCCCTTTAAGAAAAGTGTGGATCCTTTGGTGGTGGCAGACAGGACTTTAGCTAAATCATGGTTTCCCAACCAGGGTACCTCCAACTGTTGCTTTCGGCTGCTCCCAGCATGCTGTCCGGGCATGCTGGGAGTTCTAGTTTTGTAACCGCTATAGGGCTACCTTTTTGAAGAGCAGCCTTGATTTACCTTTTTATTGACCATGTGGATCCTCTGGAGGAGGCAGACAGGCCTTTGGCTGTCCAGGCATGCTGGGAGTTGCAGTTTTGCAACAGATGGAGGCACCTTAGTTGAGAAAACACTAGTCTAAAAGATAGGGAACATGGGGGTAGCAATGTTAGGCAAGTTGACACAAGATGGGTTCATTGCAGGATTTTCCATTGTATGTTCGTGTGTATTTTGTTTTGCATATTCAGGTTAAACAAAAAAAATAATTCAATGCCTTCCTCTTGTAGGAACTGCTGACACACTCCAGCCACATGAGGTCTAGCATTGTCTTGTATTAGGAGGAACCCAGGGCCAACCGCACCAGCATATGGCCTCACAAGGGGTCTGAGGATCTCATCTCTGTACCTAATGGCAGTCAGGCTACCTCTGGCAAGTACATGGAGGGCTGTGCGGCCCCCAAAGAAATGCCACCCCACACCATTACTGACCCACCGCCAAACCGGTCATGCTGGAGGAAGTTGCAGGCAGCAGAACGTTCTCCACGGCGTCTCCAGACTCTGTCACATGTGCTCAGTGGGAACCTGCTTTCATCTGTGAAGAGCACAGGGCACCAGTGGTGAATTTACCAATCTTGGTGTTCTCTGGCAAATGCCAAACGTCCTGCACGGTGTTGGGCTGTAAGCACACCCCCCACCTGTGGACGTCGGGCCCTCATACCACCCTCATGGAGTCTGTTTCTGACCGTTTGAGTGGACACATGCACATTTGTGTCCTGCTGGAGGTCATTTTGCAGGGCTCTGGCAGTGCTCCTCCTGCTCCTCCTTGCACAAAGGCGGAGGTAGTAGTCCTGCTGCTGGGTTGTTGCCCTCCTACGGCCTCCTCCACGTCTCCTGATGTACTGGTCTGTCTCCTGGTAGCGCCTCCATGCTCTGGACACTACGCTGACAGACACAGCAAACCTTTTTACCACAGCTCGCATTGATGTGCCATCCTGGATGAGCTGCACTACCTGAGCCACTTGTGGGGGTTGTAGACTCCGTTTCACGCTACCACTAGAGTGAAAGCACCGCCAGCATTCAAAAGTGACCAAAACATCAGCCAGGAAGCATATGGACTGAGAAGTGGTCTGTGGTCACTCCTTTATTGGGGGTGTCTTGCTAATTGCCTATAATTTCCACGTGTTGTCTGTTCCATGTGAAATTGATTGTCAATCAGTGTTCTTCCTGAGTGGACAGTGGGATCTCACACAAGTGTCAGTGACTTGGAGTCAGTCTTGGTTCCCACTACGTTTTCTCCCATACGAGAGCGCATACGGCAGGGGGGAGCTAAAGCCTCGCGCTCCCGTATGCCTTTCTATGCGCTCCTGTATGTAATTCGTTTCAATGAGCCGGCCGGAGTGAAACGTTCGGTCGGCTCATTTTTGCGCCGTATGCGCTTTTTCACCGGACCCAGATATGAGCCGACCGGACCGAACGTTTCACTCCGACCGGCTCATTGAAATGAATTACATACGGGAGCGCATAGAAAGGAATACGGGAGCGCGAGGTTTCAGCTGCCCCCTGCCGTACGCGCTCCCGTATGGGAGAAAACGTAGTGGGAACCCTAACTTACTTGTGTTGTTGAAGTGTTACTTTTATTTTTTGGAGCATAAGGTTAATCAGGTGAGATCCATTATGATTGGGGTCAGATGTAATAGACTGTAACAGTAATGGGCGTATTTTTTTCTCCTTTCTCGCTCCTGCGCTGCCTTTCGTATAGAATGCACTTTAGCCTAAAGCCGTTGTTTTGTGCCACATACTTCAGTGAACAGGCAGAAGCCTGCGTGCGCTCTGCGGGATCGTCTTTCCAGCGCGCTGTACAGGGCGTGATCTCCTCCACTTACCTCATGAGAGTTGGGCCAAAGCCGTGACAGCCAGGTTTCACTTATGTCACAATACGAGGCGATCCTTTCTCTCCTCGGAGGAGGGGGGGGGTGTTACAGTAATGTAACCATCAGACTAATCCCTTCCAGTATTTACCTTGTGATGATGGCGCTATATACACACACACAATTTTATTTATTTATTTTTTTTATTTTTTTTGGAGAGGCCTAGCAGTAGGTACGTGTTTATTATTATTATTATTTTTTATTATTATTTTTTTTATAAACCCTCTTTGTCAACTGACACTTTATACCTTATCCACAAAAGATTATCCAGATAAGGTAAAAGTCGTCTGATCTCCAAAACTCCTAAGGATCATGGGAATGTGGATGTCATCTGAATGGAGCGGGGTCGGAGCTTGTACAGTGACCCCACCCCCCCCCCCCCCCCGACCTACGATGGCCCCGACATACGATCATTTCAACATACGATGGACTCTCAGAGGCAGCATCAACATACGATGCTTTTGTATGTCGGGGCCATCGCATAAATGGCTATCCTGCAGCGCAGACTGCTTCAGCTGCCCCCGGATAGCCGTTTACGGTGCCCCGTGTGGTCCGCTGACGATCACTTACCTGTCCTCGGGGCTCCGGCGCGTCCTCTTCGGGATCCCCTGCATCATCGGCGCTCTCCATCCATCGTCGTCATCACGTCGCTGCGCACGCCGTCCCGTCATCCAATAGGAGTGACGTGCATAGCGACGTGATGGCGGCGACGGAGAGCGAGGATGTCGGGGTAGCAGAGGCCTTGCCAGAGCGTCGGGGACACCTCGGGGACGCGGCTACAGCGATGGACGGCGACATCCAGGGCAGCGGTGACGGTCCAGAGCGGCGGGGACACATGAGTATAACCTCCAATACCAGTGGTCTACAACCTGCGGACCTCCAGATGTTGCAAAACTACAACTCCCAGCATGCCCGGACAGCCGTTGGCTGTCCGGGCATGCTGGGTGTTGTAGTTTTGTAACATCTGGAGGTCCGCAGGTTGTAGACCACTGTCCTATACTTTACATTGCACGGATCCCTCAACATACGATGGTTTCAACAAACGATGATCCATTTGGGACGGATTACCATCGTATGTTGAGGCACCGCTGTATAATCAATTCGATATGACCTCCTCACTTTGCATGACCAAGAATAGAATAGGGGGGGGGGGGGGGTCCTACCTGGAGGCTTATACCTAATAGTTTGTGAGGATTTCCTTCCATTTGGGGCTTCTACCTAATAAGGGGGATTTCCTACCTTCTGGTGGCTTCTACCTAATAAGGGGGATTTCCTACCTTCTGGTGGCTTCTACCTAATTGTGGGAGGAATTCACTACCTACTTACTGGGAACGTTTTATTAGTATCAGTGAGGGCCTCATGTTTGACTTTCGCCTAAGGCTTCACAAAATCTAGAGCCGCCACTGCTGTCACATGACATTAAAAAAAAAAAAATATATATATATACCTATCTCGTTATTCAGTCTTAAATGAATAGCATTGGGACATCCCTATTAAAAAATAAAATAAAAATAAACCTGTTATGTAATGGCCAGAAATAGCGCTGCTCCTCACGTACGGCTTACCGTGTTGCCTAAATAAACGTGTGCGCCTTAAAGATGTGAAAAGAGACGTGTCATCAGTTTTATCCATTTTTGTTGGGAAAAGCCTAAGGTCGGAGTGATTCTGGCCTCGTGGTGATTTTTCTCCCTCTACATATAAAGAGGATCAGTCACATGGATCAGTCTCATCTGCTCTGAAGACGTCACCTGGGTCTGACTTGTAATCCTATTATGGTGATTTCGGAGAGAACATACAGGATCCTCGCTACTTTGCTCTTGGTCGGATTTACACCCAGGTCCCCTCGGTGCAAACCACCGAGCCACCCAGCTGCCCCATTATAGCCTCTGTATGAAGACTCTTACATCCCGAGTTAAAGGGGTACTCCGCTGCTAGACATCTTATCCCCTATTCAGAGGATAGAGGATAAGATATCTGATCGCAGGGGTCCCGCTCCTTGGGGCCCCCGTGGGCAGTGGTCGTGAAGTCATGGCCACATCTCTCATGAGGTCACACCATGCCTTCTCCATTTATGTCTATGGGAGGGGGCGTGTCAGTGACACACCCCCTCCCATAGACATGAATTGAGGGGGCGTGGCTGAGACGTCACGATCACGGCCTCTGAGCGTTCTGAACTAAATGTTTAGAACACTGGAGCACCGGAGTACCCCTTTTAAAGTGAACAAACCCTAGACTACTGTAGGCCCCGATCCTTGAGCTGATGGAGTTGCTGATCTCTACTTTATTCGCTGATCCTCTGTCTTTTATTCTAGATCCCGGTTGTCGTCACAGCTGTAAAGATTCCTCATTAAGTATTTGCCGATACTTTTTTTCTATGTCATGTGAGTTTTTGTTTGTTTGTTTGTTTTGTTTTTTATGGGGGGGGGGGGGGAGAAAGGTGGTTTTTTTTTTTTTTTTTTTTTTTAAATTTTTTTTATATTAAAAAAATTATTTTATTTAAAAGGGGGGATTCAAACTTTTATTAGGGAAGGGGGTTAATGAAATGATCAGTGTTATCGGCGCTCCTTTACTACTGCCTACCATGGGTGGTTGCAGTGCTGACGATTGAACAGTAAGGGACCTCCGGCCGTCCTCGCAGCTGATCGGGACACCGTGTTTTCACCGTGGAGATCGCGATCAGCTCCCTGAGCTAACGGGCAGTTAACTTCCGGACTTTTTAGACGCCGCGATCAACTTTGATTGCGTCTTCTATAGGGTTAATGCCGGACAGCACTGCGATCGGCGCTGTTCAGCATTAGCCACAGGTCCCGGCTATGACTTGTGCTCAGCTGCTGGGCGCGCTGCATAGTTCAGTACGTCCGTGATACCTGCTGACGGGGGTCCCACCGGCGAGTATCGGATTAGGTATCGGGGACATTTGCTCGAGTACAAGTACTCGTGCAAATGTTCCGTATCGGTATCGATACCTGTATCTGTATCGAGACATCCTTTTTTCCTATGATGCCAAACTTGGATAATTTTTGTTTTTATGGTTAAAAATTTAATTAATAAAAAAATATGAATATAAATAAATAAATTAGAAAACTTGAAAAAGAATTGGTGGAAATTATAATTATTTAATCAAGTGGTGCCAGAAAGTTACAGATGTGTAAATTTATGTCTATTAAAGAATATAAATCCTTCCAGTACTTATCAGCTGCTGTATGCTCCACAGGAAGTTGTGTAGTTCTTTCCAATCTGACCACAGTGCTCTCTGCTGACACCTTTGTCCTTGTCAGGAACTGTCCTGAGTAGGAGCAAATCCCCATAGCAAACCTCCCCTGTTCTGGACAGTTCCTGACATGGACAGGTGTCAGCAGAGAGCACTGTGGTCAGACTGGTAAGAACTACACAACTTCCTCCGTAACATACAGCAGCTAAGTACTGTAAGGATTAATATTTTTTAATAGTAGAAATTTACACATCTGTATAACTTTCTACTAGAGATCAGCGAACTTACAGTAAAGTCGATTCGTCACGAACTTCACGGCTCGGCTCGGTTGATAACTTTTCCTGCATAAATTAGTTCAGCTTTCCGGTGCTCCGGTGGGCTGGAAAAGGTGGATACAGTCCTAGGAAAGAGTCTCCAGCCACCGGAGCACCTGAAAGCTGAACTAATTTATGCAGGATAAGTCATCAACTGCCGTGCCGAGAAGTTTGTGACGAATCGAATTTACTGTAAGTTCGCTCATCTCTACTTTCTACCACCAGTTGATTTAAAAAAAAAAAAATAATAATAATTTCCACCAGAGTTCCCCTTTAATACTGTGCTTACAAAAGGTCTGCACTGAGAGACTGTGAGAAACCTCTGATAAGAGTCCTGAGGTGTGCAGCCTCAAATTGGGGGACATTTTACCTTTGTGTGAGTAATGCATTTCTGGTGACTGGTAGTAAGCCACCTGCACAGAGACGCAAGATTCTGTGTATTTTCTCTATTCTGTCCATGTTTTCTTGTAGTAGGTCACTGTGTTTATTCCATATTTTAGGCTAAAATAGAATTAGAATATTTTTAGATGTTCCGTGCAGGATAGTTCTGATGGAATTGTTCGTCTGTCCCCTTCCTTTTTATACATCCACAACATCCTTCCTCTATGACATTCCTGTAGGATTTATTTGTCGTGCTCCGTAATGCTGATTCGCTTCTCCTCGCACGCTCTTGTACTTTGCACTGAGCGCGGCCGTTGTCCGTATCGCTGGTGGTGCGGATCTGTAGCTGTAGATATGGCAAAATTGTGCACAGGGATTCAGATCCGCAGCACTTTGCAGGTGAATGTCAATTCCTCCTCCCCTTTTGGACCTTGTACTTGAGGCTAATTTAAAGGGCACCTGTCGTTTTAAAAAAAAAAAAAAAATTTTTTTACCATCTTCTAGATTGCTGAATACAGGGACGATCCCATTGTAAGTCAGTCTAGGTCACATGACACAGAGCCAGGAGAAACCGCGCTTGGCGAACTCTTCTCCCAGCTGGTGCAGGAAATCAGAACTTTTTTATTTATTTTATTTTATAATTTTTTTTTTTTTTTTACAGTGCCCCTTTAAGTCTTAAAATTTCCCCTTTAAGAAAGTGATTTCTAAATAAAAAAAAAAAAGATAGCAGGAAGTAGCAATAACTGTGGCTAAGCAATAGATTGCCTCCATCTGTTGCAAAACTACAACTTCCAGCATGCCCGGACAGCCGTTGGCTGTCCGGGCATGCTGGAAGTTGTAGTTTTGCAATATCTAGAGAGCGGCAGTATGGAGACCACTGCACTAGAACAGTGTTTCCCAACCAGGGCGACTTCAGCTGTTGCAAAACTACAACTCGCAGAATGCCCGGATCAGCCAAAAGCCTGTCTGCCTCCTCTATAGGATCCACGCTGTCCCTGAAAGGTAAATCAAGGCTTCCCTCTCATCTCGGCACCACAGGATTGTGCCAATTTTCACGAGTTTTTGTTTAACCCCTTAGCGACACATGATGAATACAGTCTGTCTTTTTGTCTTTTTCTCAACCGGTTTTAACAAACATGGTACATGAAGTGGCTATAAGCCAAATTGTTAATTATTATAACAAATGGTTTCAGAAAAGAGGTTTATATATATATATATATATATATATATATATATATATATATATATATATATATATATATAGAGATAGATAGATAGATAGATAGATAGATATAGAGAGATATAGATATAGAGAGATATAGATATAGAGAGATATAGATATAGATATATATATATTTTAGCAATCCAGTATAGTGAACGAACCATGTGGCGATAGACTTGATAAACATAGGAGTCTGGATTACAGTCTTGCCATATACAGCAATTTATACGTCTGTAGATGTTTGAATATTGTGCCATAATTGGAACAAAAACAAAGATGGCTGTAATATCCTGGAACCTATGACCATTATTTTTTAATACAATTTTTACAAATGATTTATGCACAGCCTAGGGCTTTACCATTGTGGCATTTTTGTTTTGTTTTGTTTGAACCCTTTCCCGACACATGACATACATGTAGGCATGAGCAGTCAAGCGGCAGAATCATTGATCAATGGTTTCCTATGAGTAACCATTGATCAATGTAAAAGATCAGTGTGTGCAGTGTTATAGTCCCCTATGGGATAACAATGATCAGTGTGTGCAGTGTTATAGTCCCCCTATGGGAGAACAATGATCATTGTGTGCAGTGTTATACTGATCATCGTTATCCCATAGGAGACTATAACACTGCACATACTGATCTCTTACACTGATCATCGTTATCCCATAGGAGACTATAAGAGATCAGTATGTGCAGTGTTTATAGTCTCCTATGGGATAATAATGATCAGTGTGTGCAGTGTTATAGTCCCCCTATGGGATAACAATGATCAGTGTGTGCAGTGTTATAGTCCCCCTATGGGATAATAATGATCAGTGTGTGCAGTGTTTATAGTCTCCTATGGGCTAACAATGATCAGTGTGTGCAGTGTTATAGTCCCCCTATGGGATAATAATGATCAGTGTGTGCAGTGTTTATAGTCTCCTATGGGCTAACAATGATCAGTGTGTACAGTGTTATAGCAAAAAAAAGTGAATAAACATCATTTAACCCCTTCCCTGATAAAAGTTTGAATCACCCCCCTTTTCCCATTAAAAAAAAAGTGTAAATAAAAATAAACATATGTGGTGCATGTGCGGAAATGTCTGAATTATAAAAATACATAGTTAATTAAACCGCACGGTCAATGGCGTACGCGCAAAAAAAATTCCAAAGTCCAAAATAGCGTATTTTTGTTCACTTTTTATATCATGAAAAAATGAATAAAAAGCGATCAAAAAGTCCAATCATTACATCAGTACCACTAAAAACTTCAGATCATGGCGCAAAAAATTATCCCTCATACCGCCCCGTAAGTTACAAAATTGTTTTTTATTCTTCAATTTTGTCGCACAATGATTATTATTATTATTTTTTTTTTCCATTTCACTGTAGATTTTTTGGTAAAATGATTCATGACATTACAAAGTAGAATTGGTGGCGCAAAAAATAAGCCATCATATGGATTTTTAGGTGCAAAATTGGAAGAGCTATGTTTTTATTTTTTTATTTTTTTAAAGGTAAGGAGGGAAAAACTAAAGTGCAAAGACGGAAAACCCCCGGGTCATGAAGGGGGTTAAATGTGCAGTTATAATCGGCATTTAAAGTAAGCATCATCGAAATAGGAATAACTGTAGTATTCTATATAATCCAGTATGGCCGCAGAACCATGTGGTCGAACAACTTGAAATGAACATATGAATCTAGAGCACAGTGTAACCATACATAGCAATTGTAGCTCTAATGGTTGCAGAGAGACAGGGTAGAGAGAATAGTGTCACCTAAAACAAGATGGCTGCCAGATCATGTGACCTATGGCCTTTATTCTTCAAAACAATGCACAGCCTAGGGCTTTTTTTTTTTTTTTATAACTAATTAGTAAAATGCAGTTTATAATTGGAATTTGAAATAAGCATCTTAGAAATAATATGAATAACTTGTAGAATTCTATATAATCCAGTATGGCCGACAAACCATGTGGACAAATGAATTGAAACAAACACACATGAATCTGGAGCAGTGGTCTCAAACTGTGGCCCTCTGATTGTTGCAAAACTTCAACTCCCAGCATGCCCGGACAGCCGCTGGCTGTCCGTGCATGCTGGGAGTTGTCGTTTTGCAATATTTAGTGGGCCGCAGTTTGTGGGTTCTTTGTATCCCATTCACAGTAATGCTCCTCCCGTACAGAGGACGTGATCATTTGGTGCCTCTTGGGCATTGTTCACCTTCACTTTAGATGCCGGGAGCAGGATTGTGGTGTCTCTGGCTCTTCCTCGGTCACACCTGCGCCTCTGGATTTTCTGGTTCTTCTTCCGAGCAGATGACTTTGCTTTATGTCTGTAATAATCGCGGCGGCGGCGCTCCACGGGGAGTGATCGGCACACGAGGACGAAAGCCAACTGCAGATTTATTGTTGCTATTTTATAGGAGTATATTACCGTAAGTATGGCCCCTACAGCTATGGGATGAAATGCATGAACAGGCAGTATACATAGGATTCGGCATTTATTAATTACTTTTATATAAAAATAAAATTTTTTACACATTCACGACGGTGGCATGCGGCTCAACCGTTGGATTTGCCCTGTATTTCCCTATGCAAGCTATGCCAAAATACGTTTTAGTTACCTGACATGTCACATACATGGAAGGTAACGAGCCCTGCGACTGTGTCCATCACATGCATGGAAGGTAACGAGCCCTGCAGCTGTGTCCATCACATGCCCGGGAGGTAACGAACCCTGAAGCTGTGTCCATCACATGCCCGGGAGGTAACGAGCCCTGCGGCTGTGTCCATCACATGACCGGGACAAAGGTAACGAGCCCTGCGGCGGTGTCCATCACATGCCCGGGAGGTAACGAGCCCTGCGGCTTTGTCCATCACATGCCCGGGAGGTAACGAGCCCTGCAGCGGTGTCCATCACATGCCCGGGAGGTAACGAGCCCTGCGGCTGTGTCCATCACATGACCGGGACAAAGGTAACGAGCCCTGCGGCGGTGTCCATCACATGCCCGGGAGGTAACGAGCCCTGCGGCTGTGTCCATCACATGACCGGGACAAAGGTAACGAGCCCTGCGGCGGTGTCCATCACATGCCCGGGAGGTAACGAGCCCTGCGGCGGTGTCCATCACATGCCCGGGAGGTAACAAGCCCTGCGGCTGTGTCCATCACATGCCCGGGAGGTAACGAGCCCTGAAGCTGTGGCCATCACATGCCCGGGAGGTAACGAGCCCTGCGGCTGTGTCCATCACATGCCCGGGAGGTAACGAGCCCTGCGGCTGTGTCCATCACATGCCCGGGAGGTAACGAGCCCTGCGGCTGTGTCTATCACATGCCCGGGAGGTAACGAGCCCTGCGGCTGTGTCCATCACATGCCCGGGAGGTAACGAGCCCTGCGGCTGTGTCCATCACATGCCCGGGAGGTAACGAGCCCTGCGGCTGTGTCTATCACATGCCAGGGAGGTAACGAGCACTGCGGCTGTGTCCATCACATGCCCGGGAGGTAACGAGCCCTGCGGCTGTGTCCATCACATGCCCGGGAGGTAACGAGCCCTGCGGCTGTGTCCATCACATGCCCGGGAGGTAACGAGCCCTGCGGCTGTGTCCATCACATGACCGGGACAAAGGTAACGAGCCCTGCGGCTGTGTCCTTCACATGCCCGGGAGGTAACGAGCCCTCAAGCTGTGTCCATCACATGCCCGGGAGGTAATGACCCCTGCGGCTGTGTCCATCACATGCCCGGGAGGTAACGAGCCCTGAAGCTGTGTCCATCACATGTCCGGGAGGTAACGAGCCTCCGGCTGTGTCCATCACATGCCCGGGAGGTAACGAGCCCTGCGGCTGTGTCCATCACATGACCGGGACAAAGGTAACGAGCCCTGTGGCTGTGTGTCCTTCACATGCCCGGGAGGGAACGAGCCCTACGGCTGTGTCCATCACATGACCGGGACAAAGGTAACGAGCCCTGTGGCTATGTCCATCACATGTCCGAGCGGTAACGAGCCCTGCGGCGGCGTGCAGGACTGAGGTAATGAGCCCTGCAGTTTTGTGGATCACATGACCAGGACAGAGGTAATGAGCCCTGCAGCTGTGGATCACATGACTAGGACAGGGCTGGTCCTGGTCATGTGATGCTCACACAGCTGCAAGGGCTTGTTACCTCTGTCCTGGTCATGTGATGCGCACACAGCTGCCGGTCTCTGTACCTCTGTCCTGGTCATGTGATGCGCACACAGCTGCAGGTCTCTGTACCTCTGTCCTGGTCATGTGATGCGCACACAGCTGCCGGTCTCTGTACCTTTGTCCCGGTCATGTGATGCGCACACAGCTGCAGGTCTCTGTACCTCTGTCCTGGTCATGTGATGTGCACACAGCTGCAGGTCTCTGTACCTCTGTCCTGGTCTTGTGATGTGCACACAGCTGCAGGGCTCTGTACCTCTGTCCTGGTCATGTGATGCGCACACAGCTGCAGGTCTCTGTACCTCTGTCCTGGTCATGTGATGCGCACACAGCTGCAGGTCTCTGTACCTCTGTCCTGGTCATGTGATGCGCACACAGCTGCAGGACTCGTTACAGGTATCAGGGCTGTGTCATGTGATGAGATCGGGATTATAATTGGGACAGATTCTTATCCACTGGAAGTAATTAAACAATTAAAGTTCCTATTAAATGATAGTAATAAATATGTATATATATATATATATATATAATGAAGCACAATAAAACATATGAATATAAAATACTACATATACATTTTAAAATACAATATAAAAATGCCAAAAATATATAAAATATATAAATATACAATGTATAAATATGTAATATATAAATTAAAATAAAATACATAATAAAATATATAAATATAAAAAAAAATCAGTATATAAAATGCGATCTATAATTATATACAAATTATAAAGGGAGATAGAGATAGATATATAAAAAATATATAGAAAAGGCAATATAAACGGAAAGTAAGAAAATGTATCTATTTTCTGAATTCATAAAGCCCTTTTTAAGCTTTGAGTATAGCTATAGCCAAAGGCTGGGAGTTGAAGTTTTGCGACAGCTGGAGGCACCTGGGTTGGTAAACAGTAGCATAGATTGAGGCTTTATTAAATCCTGGGTGATGTAGTTCATCTCCTTTCATCCTTTCTACACATGATTCACTCTTATGTTTTGTTCTGATACATTTCCTCACATACTTTCCCTGTTACACGGACCTGAATAACATTATCGACTCTACGAGGCCGGTATTCTGACCAGATTACATCTCCACGCGGCACAGTCATCGGGTAAACATTCTACTGACCTGTTTACTGGCACCATGGAAGGAGTTCTCTCTATATAAGGGTTATACCTGAAACTTCAAGGCGGAAATACCTTATTAACAGCCATACGTATTAAATGGAGACTTCACACTGGCCGGTGGCGGTTGGTCGTTATCTGTTAAAACAACAAATTGCCACAAGGGTCCACAGCAGCCGTTGGCATCTGGGGAGGGTCCGCAGCAGCCGTTGGCATCTGGGTAGGGTCCGCAGCAGCCGTTGGCATCTGGGGAGGGTCTGCAGCAGCCGTTGGCATCTGGGGAGGGTCCGCAGCAGCCGTTGGCATCTGGGGAGGGTCCGCAGCAGCCGTTAGCATCTGGGGAGGGTCCGCAGCAGCCGTTGGCGTCTGGGGAGGGTCCGCAGCAGCCGTTGGCGTCCGGGGAGGGTCCGCAGCAGCTGTTGGCGTCCGCGGAGGGCTGCAAGCAGGCAGACAAGCCTTATGTGTCAGTCAACAATCAGAGTATGCCTGACATCAGAGGAGGGAGGCGTTGCGACCCTGGGGCATAGCGAACCCTGGACCACACCTCCCCTCCTTTTTCTTTTGTTTTAGTTTTTTGTGTTTTTTATTTTTTATTTTTTTGGAATAAAGAAACAAAGGTATGAGATGGTTAATTAATAGTACACTGTGTTGTCCCGGGGTTACCGGTATTTAGACCGGGTGGGATGGGCCACTAGATTTTGTAATTCCTATCTTTTTGTTTTTTTGTCACCAACTTATTCGGCTAAGGCTGCATTCCCACCACGTTTTTGCAATGCAGTTCCCGTATACGTTTATAATTTGAAAACCGTATGCATTGACTCTCCATTGACAACCGTATGCCAAACTATGCATCCGCTTGTGTACTTTTGCGTCTTGTACGGTTTTGTCCGTAATTTTTTTTATTTTCCCTGTACCCAAAACCGTCTACCACGGTTTTGGGTCCGGGTGAAAAACTATTGAACTGTATTTGATTCTTTTAACATGGGAGTCAATGGGAACCATAGAGAAGCGTATGTGCATACGGTTCCATCTGGTTTGCACCATACGTTATTTGACTTTGCACATCGAAAGTTGTTTTTTTTTTCCTTGGGATTTCAATCAAACAAGTGAAACTTTATTCATAATGGAGTAAAAAGTTACCAACAATTTTTTTTTCTTAAACGGATGCAAGAAACTCGAAGGAACTGGTTGGATGGAGATGCTGATTGGACCCCTGCAGTGAGATTGCGGGCGTCCGATGTGTTAAGATGCTGCTGATTATCTCGTTTGATTTTCTTTGTACTCCTTTTTGTTGTTGTTATGACTTTCTTACATTCCAGGGAGGTTTGTCAGGCAGCGCTCCTGATACATTTATATTCATGTTTCAGCAGAGTTAATATTTTATTCGGCTGTTTTTTTTTTTTGTTTTTTTTTTAATAGTATAGCCTCACATGACCGGTCCGTTCTGGTTGTGAACTTGCTGTCATGCATTTCAATGCAATTGGCATTTGTCGAGGGGTTACGTCTTCTTTATTTTAAATCCGTGTGAACGGGCGACAATCCAGAGGGGATTTAATAAGTGAATTGTATTTTTTCCAATATTTGCAAATGTGTGTCATGTAGACCTTTCCCGGAGTGCTTCTTTAAAGGGGTATTCTGGATTTATACATCTTATCCCCTATCCAAAGGACTGGAGATAATATGTATGATCGCAGGGGTCCCACCGCTGGAGACCCCCTTGATCTCTGTGGAGCCCCTGGCATTCTGTGCCAGGCGCTGCCTCCTAGACGGGGACGTGATGTCACGGGGGGGGGGGGGGGCGGGGTGAAAGAGACATTGCAACGCCACCTCCCAGCATTCTGAACAAAAGTGTTCTATATCCTGGGGCAGCGGAGTACCCCTTTTAAATTTCCAAACTCAAGACTGGCACAAAGCTTTGCCGCCGGTACCATAGACTTGCATGGGACTTCTGGCAAATCCGTATCCACTGCCCCATGCTGGTTGCAGGCTGTGGGTGTTGTGACATCACGCCACGCCCCCTGAATGTAAGTCTATGAGAGGGAGTGCCCCCTCTCATAGACTTACATTGAGGGGGCGTGGCCGTGACAACAGCACCCAGTGTTCGGAACAAAATGTACCGAACCCTGGGGCAGTGGAGTACCTCTTTAAAATTCCAAGCCCAAGTTTACCGCTAGTACCATAGACTTGCATGGGACTTCTGGCAAATCCGTATCCTGATGATTGATAGTTGAAGTGTAGCAAGTATATGGCGGTAAAATGACGATGGCTACTAGAAGCAAATATTAATGTAACAATGTGTTGGTAACAAAAATCGTGATGACATCTATAAAGAATAATTGGTAGTCACATAGTGTGATGTAATCCTGGTGTTATGTGCTTTACCTGCAGACACAGATTTGGTGAAGGGAGATGGATGGAGGAACACCAAAACCAACCGTAAATGGCTTCACCATGAAATCGCAGCTTCAGGTCACTGGTAAGTTATCAGGTGTTTTCGTTACATTGAAATTTTTTTATGCTTAATGTCCATGTTTTTCCAGCTGTTGCGAAACCAACTCCCAGCATGCCTGGACAACCAAAGGTTTGTCTGCCTCTTCCAGAGGATCCACACTGTTCCTGAAAGGTAAATCAAGGTTTCCCTTTAATCTCAGCAGCTTTTGGCTCTCCGGGCATGCTGGGAGTTGTCGTTGGGAACAGCTGATGGCACACTGATTGGGAAACACTGCATAACACTCTATTGTGCAGGTAATGTATTATTTAAAGTTTTCCTCTGGAGGTCCTGTCCTGCATTATACAGACAGCCCATTGAGCTGATCCATTGCTGGGTAATGCTTAACGCTGAAGCCGGCGCCGGAAGCTTGTGATGTCATAGCCCCGCCCCCTCAATGCAAGTCTATGGGAGGGGACATGGTGCTGTCATGCCCCCTCCCATAGACTTGCATTGAGGGGGCGGGGTGTGACATCATGAGGGGGCGGGGCTATAATGTCAAGAGCTCCTGACTCCAGCGTTCGGAACGGTTTGTTCCAAACGCTGAGCAGCGGAGTACCCCTTTAACCCCCTCATGACCACCAATTTTCATTTGTTGCATCTTTTATTTTCCTGCTTGGTCTTTGAAGAGCTGTGACACTTTTTATATTTTTCAAGGCAGCCATTTGAGGGCTTGTTTTTTTGCAGGACCAATAGTATTTTTTAACGGCATCCTTCATTTTACCATACAATGTAACACCAAACCAAGAAAAAAAAATTGTGGGTTATATTGAAAAAAAAATGCAATGCTGCAGTTTTTTGTAGGGGTTTGTTTTTACACAATTCAAAATGTATTAAAACTCGTACGTTCTCTTTATTCTCCGTTTCAGAATGATTAAAGCGATAACAATTTTTTTTATAGTTTGTGAGGTGTATAAAAAAAAAAGTGTACCTGTCATATCACATAAAATAATGCTTCTATATGTTCCTCACTCAGTCATGCAGATGTTTTAAATGTCTGTGTCTAGCTTCTGTATCTGGCTCACAAATACATCTGTTCTGCTGCTCACGCATTCTGACATCCACTGCTCAGCAAGGGGTGTGTCCGAGGCAAGCATTGAGCCGGCCCTCACTCACCATGCATTCACTTCCTCCCTGAGTCTTCTGTGCTGGGTCTCTTCATCCAATCCTGCAGGCTGCTCTGTAACCCCTCCTCTGTTTTCACGCTGCAGTCTGATAGGACAGGAGTGAGCACAGATTAGTGCTAGTCCCGCCCCTCACTTCCTGGACTTTGTCCCGGCCTGTGCTTCAGCTGAGACAAAGATGATGCTGCAGCCGGACAGCATTATGTTCTGGATGGTTTGGGGACCCCAAGTGGTTTATTTTTTACAAGCCGTGATTTCTATAAAAAAGATACATTTATTATATGAAGTATATTAGGATAATGTTTTTACAAGATGAACAACATAGAAAAATAGAAAATAAAAAAAAATGCTTGAATTGCCATGTTCTGACCCCTTATAACGTCATTTGTTGTGTGTGTATGTATATGTGTGTGTGTGTGTATATATATGTATTTTTTCACTTTTACTAGGGCACTTGTACAAGCAATCATTGGATTGATTATACAGTACACTGCAATAGGATACTATTGTATTGCAGTGTACGGTAAATGTCAGGCTGTAATAGCAGAACATCCGTGGCAGCCATTTAGGCCTTTATACTGTCAGATACATAGCTGTCATATTAAAGTGATTGTGTGAAGATTCGGAGTAATCGGTTCTCGTCCTTCCAAGCTCCTTCTCTAGTGCTCTGCAGTCAGTGCGGCCTGGGGAGATACACATGAGGCTTCTGATTATTAAAATCTTAGTTTGTCAATATGACTGTTCTGCGCTGTTTAGGGAGTAACATAAACAACAAACTAAGTCTTGGTAGAAATTCAAATGGACTCGTGGTCAGGGGAACCTACTCGGGGAGGTAGTGTCAGCACAAGACATTTAGTTCGCCGTATTTGGATGAACTTTACGACTTGTTCAGAGGGAAGCCATGCGGTTAGAACTATAAAATGTGAGCACACGTAGTAAGTATCACCCAGGGTGTTAATGCAGGA
This sequence comes from Hyla sarda, assembly GCF_029499605.1. Taxonomy (NCBI): domain Eukaryota; kingdom Metazoa; phylum Chordata; class Amphibia; order Anura; family Hylidae; genus Hyla; species Hyla sarda. Next base: position 6,037,003 of record NC_079200.1, read on the forward strand.
TCACAGCTTCCCGGTTAAAGGGAACTCAGGTGGAAAACTTTTTATTTTTAAATCAACTGGTGCCAGAAAGTTAAACAGATTTGTAAATTACTTCTATTAAAAACAATCTTAATCCTTCCAGTACTTATTAGCTGCTGTATACTACAGAGAAAATTATTTTCTTTTCGGATTTCTTTTCTGTCACGAGCACAGTGCTCTCTGCTGACACCTCTGTCCAGTTTAGGAACTGTTCAGAGTAGCATATGTTTGCTATGGGGATTTTCTCCTGCTCTGGACAGTTTCTAAAATGGACAGAGGTGTCAGCAGAGAGCACTGTGGTATTGACAGAAAAGAAATCCAAAAAGAAAATAATTTCCTCTATAGTATACAGCCACTAATAATTACTGGAAGGATTAAGATTTTTTTTTTTTAATAGAAGCAATTTACAAATCTGTAATTTGGGTTCTTCGCATTGCTGGGTCCTACAGGAACAAAAGGCGGCGGATCGTGTAATGTAACTTTATGATCTGCTGATGATATTTACATAACAAAGAAATCCAGTGAAAGTTGTGCAGATCTAGCATTATTGCGATTTATTGAATAAATGTATTTTGTGCGCACACTATTACATATTTTCAACTGTTTTGCAAAAAAACTTATTTTATTAAGCTGTTTTTTGTTGTTTTTTTAATTTTTTAATGTTTTCTCAGACATTTTATTTTTTTTTATTTCTTTTGCTAAACCTAATGCTGTTCTGCCGTTTGCAAACAGCCCTAAAATGTTTTCAAAACAGCCCTAAAATGTTTGTTTTTATAGCCTTTTAAAGGGGCACTCTGCTGCTCAGCGTTTGGAACAGTGGAGCTGGGAGCTCGAGGAGCGGAGAACCCCTTTAATAGTTGGGGGGGTGGAATTATCTGCACTTAATTGTACGATTTTTCTGAATGGGACTTAAGAGCCTTTTTTTTTTTTTTTTTTTCTTCATTGAATTTAATGGAACCTGGTATTTATTATTATTATTATTATTTTTTTTTTTTACAGCAGCAGGATTTCTTTTGGGCTATTTTTTTTACTCAAAACCAGACCAACAATAATATGTGAACGAAGCCATGATAGGGTTTTTCAGGGGTGGGGGGAGGGGGGCTTATTTCCAGTTTGCTGTTACCTTAGCCTCAAGGGGCCGGATGAGACAGTGGGGTGGTTCTATATCACAATCGCTGCCAGTGAGTAAAAGCACACTTGTGCTCATCGGCCAATGTGCGAATCATGTGCAGCAGCATTTTTCGTCCATTGGTCATTCATTGCGTGTGAGTGTGTTTTCACCTGTATACGCCAGTTGTGATATAGTACAACCCCCACTGACTGTCTGAGGGGACAGCAAGCCAAAAGTGAGCCGCTGGGGAGCGAGGAATGGTGATGACTTCACTGCTTCCCAGATAACCCCTCTTAAATCTTTTTTTAATTTATTTATTATTTGGTACTAAAAATCTGGCCCAAAATTGTAAATAAAGATCTGTTTCTTTGGCATCGTGCTGAGTTTTCGGTTACTAAAGAAAGCAGGCAATGTCCTAAGGGGTCAGAGAACTCTATGTGATTTTCTATCAATTATTATTGTTGTTGTTAAAGGGGTATTCTGGGGTTAAGTAACTTTTAACTATCCTGCCCATTACAATGAATTATACTAGTTGTACATTTACTTACTTCTGCCATGGTTCATCTTCTTTTTCTTCATTATTCCGAATGCTGGAGCTGGCGCTAGGAGTTTGTGACGTCATAGCCCCGCCCTCTCATTACATCACGCGCCTCTCCCTCAATGCAAGTCTATGGGAGGGGGCGTAACGGCAGTCACGCCCCCTCCCATAGACTTGCATTGAGGGGCCGGGGAGTGATGTCATGAGGGGGCGGGGCTATGACGTCACAAGCTGCTGGCTCCAGCGTTCTGAACAGTTTTTTTCCAAACGCTGAGCAGTGGAGTACCCCTTTAAGTTAACCCCTGAATACCTCTTTTAACAACATATATTGCCAGTTATGTTTTTTTGTTATTATTTTATTTGTTTGCTATTATTATTTATATTTATATATAATATATAAATAATTATGAATTTTTTTTTTTATGTTTTAAACTTTATATTTTTCGAGGGTTGAAGCAAATGTGTAACCCGTTCTTTTTCCTAACCTCCAGTGATATCTGCTAAACTGAAAGACAGCAGAAAAAATTGGTTCGGTCCGAGCCCCTATGTGGAAGTGTCAGTGGATGGACAGTCCAAGAAAACAGAAACCCGAAATAACACCCACAGCCCTAAATGGAAGCAGCACCTTACTGTGTAAGTGTCGGTCTATGAAGAGGGGTTCGGTAAGGGGGCACCATGTGCAGTCCGGGGGGATAATACTGAATACAGGGACACTTGTTGGGTAAGTCACCCGGCCAGACAGTGTAACCCCTTCTTTACTTGTCAATAGTTTATATACTTGCTGGTCCCTAGTTGGACTGTTGTTTATAATATTGACAGCCTGTCTGGAAGATGGGACATTAATTTTAAAAGCCCCAATAACCCCTGTAAAGGGAATCGCCACATTCATGTTACCCATGGGGGAAGTTGGACATGACCCAGAAAGTATTCAGACCCTTTTCACTTTTTTTTACATTTAGTGTTGTCCTCCATCGTTCTTCTCTCAATTCCCCATAATGACAAAGTGATCACAGAATTCTACAAATGTTTACTCATTTATTAAAAAATAAAACCTATAATTCAGTGACCTAAGTATTCATACCCTTTACTAGAACATGTGACATAAGTATTCATACCCTTTACTATAACATGTGACATAAGTATTCATACCCTTTATTTAGGATTTAGTTAAAGCCCCTTTTGCAGTGATCACAGCCACCAGTCGTCTTGGGGATGAGGCCACAAGGTTTAGACACCTTGATTTAGGGATTTTTCGCCATTCTTCTCTGCAGATCCTAGATATTTATAGAAATATAAATAAGAGAAGGGAATTGCTTAAATGTTATGTACATCTGCCAAGGGGCATCAAAAGTCTTATTAGAATCCGTGAGGACGCTGTCATCTTGTCATTGACCATTATCCAATTCAACTTGGATCTGACAAAATGTAAAGGAATTGAGTTTTTCAGCTCGTGGCGATCTCTGCAGCCGAGATGTCAAATTCCCCCTAGATGTCTCTGTTATCAGAGGATTTAATAGTGTTTGTTTCAGCTTCTTCTGAAGGTCCTGGTTGTTCTTCTTCCATGTAAGAATTCTGGAGACCACTGAGCTCTTGGGAACTTTCAGTGCAGCAGAAATGTTTGTCTCCTTCTCCAGATCTGTGACTCCACACAATCCTGTCTCTGAGCTCTACAGGCAGTTCTTTCCTCCTCCATGGCTTGGCGTTTGCTCTGATATACATGGTCAGCTGTGAGACCTTATATAGACAGGGCTGTGTCTGAGCTCTACAGGCAGTTATTTAACCTCATGGCGTTTGCTCTGATATACATTGTCAGCTGTGAGACCTTATATAGACAGGGCTGTGTCTGAGCTCTACAGGCAGTTCTTTCCACCTCATGACTTGATGTTTGTTCTGATATATATTGTCAGCTGTGAGACCTTATATAGACAGGGCTGTGTCTGAGCTCTACAGGCAGTTCTTTCCACCTCATGACTTGGTGTTTGTTCTGATATATATTGTCAGCTGTGAGACCTTATATAGACAGGGCTGTGTCTGAGCTCTACAGGCAGTTATTTAACCTCATGGTGTTTGCTCTGATATACATTGTCAGCTGTGAGATCTTATATAGACAGGGCTGTGTCTGAGCTCTACAGGCCATCCTTTCCCCCTCATGGCTTGGTGTTTGCTCTGATATACATTGTCAGCTGTGAGACCTTATATAGACAGGGCTGTGTCTGAGCTCTACAGGCAGTTCTTTCCCCCTCATGGCTTGGTGTTTGCTCTGATATACATTGTCAGCTGTGAGACCTTATTTAGACAGGGCTGTGTCAGAGCTTTATGGGCAGCTCTTTCCTCCTCATGGCTTGGTGTTTGCTCTGATATACATTGTCCGCTATGAGATCTTATATAGACAGGGCTATGTCTGAGCTCTACAGGCAGTTCTTTCCTCCTCATGACTTGGTGTTTGCTTTGATATACATTGTCAGCTGTGAGACCTTATATAGACAGGATTGTGTCTGAGCTCTACAGGCAGTTCTTTCCCCCTCATGGCTCAGTGTTTGCTCTGATATACATTGTCAGCTGTGAGACCTTATATAGACAGGGCTGTGTCTGAGCTCTACAGGCAGTTCTTTCCCTCTCATGGCTTGGTGTTTGCTCTGATATACATTGTCAGCTGTGAGATCTTATATAGACAGGGCTGTGTCTGAGCTCTACAGGCAGTTCTTTCCCTCTCATGGCTTGGTGTTTGCTCTGATATACATTGTCTGCTGTGAGATCTTATATAGACAGGGCTGTGTCTGAGCTCTACAGGCAGTTCTTTCCCCTCTCATGGCTTGGTGTTTGCTCTGATATACATTGTCTGCTGTGAGATCTTATATAGACAGGGCTGTGTCTGAGCTCTACAGGCAGTTCTTTCCCCTCTCATGGCTTGGTGTTTGCTCTGATATACATTGTCAGCTGTGAGACCTTATATAGACAGGGCTGTGTCGTGTCCAATCAGATGAATTAACCACCTGGAGACTCCAGTCAAGGTAGAGAAATGGGAGGAGCCATAGCTAAATATCACATGTCAAAGGGTCTGAATACTTATGTTCATGCCAAATGTTAGTGTTCTTTTTTTTTTTTTTTTTTTCTTTTTAATTTTCATACATTTCAAAAATGTTGTTTGCTCTGTCATTATGGATGAATGATTGCGAAAATTTACACTCAGACCAACCAAACATCATGGTAAAGTATGATTTAACTGTTGCGCAGGCAGGTGCAGAGAATAGAAATTGCTGAAGCAAGTGGGGGAGAGAAGAGTCGGGGGGACATGGCAGCGCTGAAGTGCAAGGGGAGGACGATCAGACTACCACTGCCGGGACTTCAGGAGACAACTGGGAATACTGGGTGCCACCCATCTTTTCTAGTCCACTGAAGAGCTCAAATATGGCTGCTTTACCAGGCAGACATTCTTTTCAGGTGATTGGGAAAGCTGGGAAAGTACTGTGTGCCACCCAGCTTTCTCAGTCTCCTAAAAAGCCGCAGTCCGGCTCCTTTACCAGACAGATGTTCTCTTCAGCAGTGACTCTACAGGCAGTACTATATTGCCGGCGCCTGTTTGCACGTCTGACTTGTCTTTTGTGTTTCTTCTATCTGCAGCATTGTCACCCCGTTCAGCGTGTTAAATTTCCGTGTATGGAGCCACCAGACCTTAAAATCAGACGCCCTCCTGGGCACCGCGTCGCTGAACCTGCAGGAAACCCTACTGGCTAATAATATGAAGTGTGAGTATATGTGAGCAATGACCTGGGCCTTTCTGTACTGTATCAGTGTTTCCCAACCAGGGTGCCTCCAGCTGTTGTGTAACTACAGCTCCCAGCATGGTGGGAGTTGTAGTTTTGCAGCTACTTGAGACACACTCGTCCTACTATTGGCACAGTTTTGTGACTCCTCCAGTAATAAATTATATAATAATAATGTGATTATTATTATTGATGATTATTATTATTAAATAATTGAAACAAACAAAATAAAAAATACAGGCTGTCCAGGCATGCTGGGAGTTGTAGTTATGCAGCAACTTCAGATATTGGCTCCAAACAGTGAGTATTAATACAGTGAAATCTCCCTTAGTGGACAGCTCCCAATAGAGGACAGCTTTTAATTCCCCAACAGAGTCCCATAAGACTTAATGTATTTGCAGCCTCCGAATAGGGGACATTCCCAATAGGGGACACGACACTCCCAATAGGGGACACGACACTCCCAATAGGGGACACGACACTCCCAATAGGGGACACGACACTCCCAATAGGGGACACGACACTCCCAATAGGGGACAAGACACTCCCAATAGGGGACACGACACTCCCAATAGGGGACACGACACTCCCAATAGGGGCCAACCAGGCTTATGTGCTGGCCCTACCTTGGACACAGGGTCGCCATCTGGGGGTACAGCCAATACCCCAGTAAGGGGCCCAGTCCCCCGCTGCACCCCCTACAGAAGGCCACATAATTCACCCCCTCCTTCCCAGATTTCCCCTCCCCCCTCCCTTTTATTTCCCATGGGCCATTTAATTTCCCCTTTATTACACTCTGTGTAAATTCATAAAGAGGGGGTGATGAATTTGCACACAGGGTAATAAAGGGGGAATGATGTGGCACAGGGGGGTAAGGGGGGATAATTTGCACAAGGCATGGGGGAATTAAATGATACAGGGGAGGGGGGGGGGTTTAAGAGAAAATTCTACTATAATATTGCTTTTTATCATGTTTTATAAGTATTCTGTCATTTAGAAAGATTTTTTTGAGCCTTTTTTCCAATAGGGGACATCTCTCAATAGGGGACATCTCTCAATAGGGGACATCTCTCAATAGGGGACATCTCTCAATAGGGGACATCTCTCAATAGCGGGCACTTTTTTTTTATTCCCCAAGAGTGTCCGCTATTGGGAGATTCTACTATATGTATTCATAGACTTATTTTTATTATCATTATTTATTATTTTCATACATGTGTTAGTGTTACATATATAACACAATAGGTATATAAAACACGAGATATATTAACATAAATATAATATGAAATGTATTTAATACACACACCCCCATACACTGTTTGGGGGCAAAATCCGAAGTTGTTTCCATTGGCTGTCTGGGCATTCTGGGAGTTGTACTAACAATATATATATATAAATAAAATGTGTGTATGAAGATATATATGTAGAGAGAGAGAGAGATATCATATCATTTTATTTTAAATATTTTTTTTTCCCAGTGGAGGAAGTGATTGTGAACTTACAGCTGCAAGGAGACAGAGAGACAGTGGGTGACCTATCGGTGTGTCTGAATGGGCTGCAGGTAGATCCAGAACTCCTGGCCAATGGAGATGCTTCTAGCTTGTTGGGTAAGGTGCAAATCTGTATTTCTGAGGAGCGAGAAGAGTTTAATAAAAACGGTCCCTTTTTACATTAAGTTTTAATCCTTCTATTGGAGGTCTGTGGCTTCTCCATTATCATCCTATAGGGGGCGGTAACACATGCCGCTGTATGGACAGACATTGACTTACATTGCCAACCTTGTATTCCTCAGTATGGAGTAGTATTGTCTGCTGTTCTATTAGGGATCGACCGATTATCGGTTTGGCCGATATTCACGATTTTGGACTTTATCGGTATCGGCAATTACCTTGCCGTTAATCCAATAATGCCCCGCACCGCCCCTACCGCACTGCGCTGCACCTTCCCCCAACCACCGCACTGCACCCCACCACCACCGCACCGCCCCGGCCAGAGACCGCAGCTACTGCTACCCCATTGCCTCCCCCATCCCTGGTTTAATTACCTGTTCCCGGGGCCCGGGCTACTTCTGACTCCTGCGGAGTCCTGTGTTGCGCTGCGCAATGACGAGTGACGTCCTCAACGCGACATCACAGTCAGTGCGCACAGTGACAGCTCAGGAGGACGCCTGAGCCAGAAGTAGCGTGGACCCTGGGCTCCGGGAACTGGTAATTATAAAACCGGGGATGGGGGGAGGCAATAGGGCGGCGGACTCTGGCCGGGGCGGTGCAGTAGGGGGAGCGGTGCAGTGGTAGGACTAAGGAGGACCCCAGACAGGCAGGGGGAGCGAAGCGGGCAGTGGCGGTGGTCTCTGGCAACGCAAAAGCCGCTGCAGTTCATTGATTTAAAGCGTCCGCTTTAAATCAATGATCTGCAGCGGTGTCGCCGGGGGGTATAAATAGCCGATAATCGACTATCGGCCCTAACCTCCACAGAGTATCTGTATAGGCCCTAAAAAATCTATATCGGTCGATCTCTATGTTCTATAATACAACATGGAAGGTGTAAAAAGTAACATAACTGTGCAGGGACATCTGATGACTTCTTTATTTTGTTCTCCTGTAGCTTCCAGCGATAGCTCAAGACTACAGACGGATTCCGCCTCTGCCAGGTGAGTTGGGTCCTACATTTTACCATTTGGTTTATGTAGAAGACGACGGGGTCCATTTTTTTGACTCCCACTGTTGTGCCAACCTATGACGGTCAGGGTCTCCTTAGATATGTTTAGGAACAACAATGAATTCTGTCTGCTCCTGTACGGCAGTGTTTCCTGTACGGCAGTATAAGTATAATTTTTATGTGGTTCCTTCAGTAAATAATAATTATAATGTAAAAAATAAATAATTCATTAAATAATTAAAAATAAAATAAAATATTAATAAAAAAAAAGAATAAATTCTATTCTTTAATGTGCACTGTCATTAAAACTAGTTTTTCCTCGGTCTCCTTATTGGGGGACACAGAGACCAATGGGTATTATGCTGCTGTCTATTGTGTAGTAACCAGCATTGCTTGCCAAACTGCTCTTACCCTCCCTCAGGGAGTAACATTCAGCCTGGCAGCGGTCTGCCCGTTCCCTTCACCACCTGCTACCCTTACAGAGTCCGCCGCGTCCGCTACTGTAGTCCCGGTGCCACATTTCCTGTGTGAAGTGACTAAAGGGGTGCACCTGTGTGGGTAATGGACTCTCGGCAGCCTCCTCATGGGTGGTTCTCTGTGACGTGGCCACCGCCCATGGAGGACGTGCCGTCTGCTGCAGCCGCTATTCCGGTACTCCACTGTGGGTGAGAGTTGACCGGTGTACCATGGACCCTCTACACCATCCATAGAGGTTGGGATGTCTGCCACAGTAATTTTTCTACCCGATCCCTTTCCACTGGATATTTGTGGGAGGAAACACTCTTCAATATTGCTTATGTATGAGCCGTGTTATCAGCGTCAGCTGGAGGATATAGAAGACCCAGTTTCTTGTGGTGTGAGACGCTGGAGCTCTAGTGAAGTAATGATACAGGGATTGCAGCGTCGGATGCGACAGATGATAGATCCGTTTGTGCAGCACAAATGAGAGACGCTGTTTTGTCGTTATCTTCGCTCTGTAGCTTCTAAGCCAAGGTTGTTGTTTTTCAGCGCTGACAGTACAGACGGCACAAGTCCTAGTGAAAATCTGCAAAGCAACGGCACCAATTCACCTTCCTTGTCCAATGGAGGGTTTAAACCCAGCAGACCACCCAGACCATCCCGACCACCACCACCCACCCCTCCAACGGTGCCTGCCTCAGGTAGGACGATAACAATGTCCATTTCCTATAGACGTGTGATAGGTGAAAAGTAATTCTGCCTACCGGTATCTTTCCCGGATCCTCCATACACCGGAACGTTCAGCTCGGGCAGTGGGTCCTGAATGGATGTGATGAAGATTGAGGGTCACACATAGCGTAAATGCAGCGTATTTTACACTGTGCACCGAGAAATACGCTGCGTGTTCTCCATGGGTGGTAGACCCATGGCAGCCTTGTTTACTGTGGTTTGGAGGCGGGGCCATCTGGCTCATGGGACTGTGACTCACGGGCCGCTGTGGGGTAGCCATGTGCTGCCCTTAGGAGCATACGCAGCGGATTTTGCGCAGCATGAAATGCGCTATGTGTAACCATACCCTCAAAATGAATCTCCGTCTAGTGATGGAAAAACACAAGTAAGGCTGGGTCCACACTACGTTTTCCCCCATACGGGAGCGCATACGGCAGGGGGGAGCTAAAACCTCGCGTTACCGTATGCGCTCCCGTATGTCATTCATTTCAACCGGACCTAAAACCGTGGTTGACCAGTTTTAGGTCCGGTTGTAAAAGCGCATACGGCGCAAAAATGAGCCGACCGGACCGAACGTTTCACTCCGGTCGGCTCATTGAAATGAATGACATACGGGAGCGCATACGGTAACATACGGGAGCGCGAGCTTTTAGCTCCCCCCTGCCGTATGCGCTCCCGTATGGGACAAAACGTAGTGTGGACCCAGCCTAACTTTTTCTAAAGCTGCTGCCCCTATTATAGACTAAGGTTTTTTTTCCTGGCTGTAGTGTCAAGGAGGTGGGGCCAAGGTGCTGAAGTTCCGCAGCTTTGACCTTCAGATCGACTCCGCCTCCTTGATACTTCAGCTTGGAATAGAAACATTATTTAGTAAATTCTCCAAAGGCAATAACGCAAATGTTACCTTTTAACCCTTAGAGGACAACTGTCCAGCTGCTGTTATCGGCAGCCACAATCTTATGGATAATGGCGGATAACAACATTCTGGTATCTGAAGTTTCTACGGGGTTGGGGCAAACTCGGCAGAACATCTGCAACGCAATTGCAGGGGTCTGATGAATAAAGATGGCGGCCGGAGCTCCACTCGCCTGCTCCCTGCCTGGCTCCTGCGATCTGCTCCTTTGCAGACCAGACAAGTTGATCACAGATATCACTGATCAGTACCATATCTATGCATAACACTGAACAGTATTAGCAATAAAAAGATTACTATAATAGTCCCCTGTGCCGAGGTTACTGATGCTTCCTCCCTGTTAATTTTTTTTTAAATAATAATTTATTTATTGTGCCTTTTTTCTTTTTTCCTTCCAGCCCCTCCTACTTTCAGCAATTCTGAAATTGCGGCAAACCTGGCCGGCAGCGCTCCTGCCTCAGGGACCGAGGTGACGCCTGGTGTGCCTCCTGTATCCAGACAGATTGTTCCTGTCAACATTGATAGCCAGAGAATTGGAGCCCAAGGAGCCCTACCCCCGGGGTATGAAGCGAGAGACTCCGTTAACTGCGATTGTTGTTAACCAGTTTAGGATTATTTTCCTTAGACGTCAATTCAATAGTAGGCAATGAATAATGATTCTTTAGGGTACGTTCACACGTGCAGATTTTTTGGCCTTGGTGGGTAGCAAAATCGGCTGCAAAAAATGTGAACGTACCCTTAGGCCGTCTTTGTCATGTGAGAATAAATTCACCTTTCGCTGTATAGTTTCTGAATGTTGTGAAAATTATAGTACTCTGAAGTTGCGCAAAGTTTACATCAGCGTTTCCTAACCAGGCTGCCTCCAACTACCAGTTTGCCCAGAGAGCAAAAGGCTTGTCTGCCTCCTTCAGAGGATCCATACTGTCCCTGAAAGGTAAATAAAGGCTTCCCTCTCAACTCAGCCGTCCCTAGGTGCCCGAGAGGTCCGTACATATCTCCGCATAGACTTCTTTGATAACGTGTTACAACCAGGGTGCCTCCAGCTGTAGCAAAACTACAACTCCCAGCATGCCCGGACAGCCGTTGGCTGTCCGGGCATGCTGGGAGTTGTAGTTTTGCAACAGCTGGAGACACACTGGTTAGGAAAACACTGGTCTGTGGGATTGGGTAGAGAAGTGCTCAGCGGCACGCTTCTTTCAGAAGGCCCGTCCACCTCTTCCAGAGGATCTACACTCTCCCGGAAGAAAGGTAAGTCAAGGCTTTTCTCTCATCTCAGCAGCCAAAGGCTGTCCAGGCATACTGGGAGTTGTAGTTTTGCAACAGCTGGAGGCACCCTGGTTGGGAAACACTGGTTTGCGCGTTTATAGAAACGTTAAGCTAATGTGAATTTGTTCTGTAGGTGTATATATATTTTTTGTTTTTTAAGTTTTATTTTACTCTATCCCTTCTTATAGCTGGGAGCAGCGCGTAGATCAGAGTGGACGCGTGTATTTTGTGGATCATGTGGCAAAAAGGACGACGTGGGACAGACCAGAGCCTCTTCCCCCTGGGTAAGTATCGCCGACCTATAAATATATAGATGTTGGTGTAATGACACATTCCATTCATTTTATATAAGATGCTGGTGCACTTGATGTACTGGTACATCATGGGTCGGGTGAGGGGAATATGGCTCGGGCCTGCGGGTCAGGCCCACGTCATAGCAAACAGATGCCCACTGCCATCTGTATATAATGACTGATATCGGTTCAGTATCTTTCATTTAAATGGTTAAATGCTGTGATCTATACAGATCACTGCATATTACAGATCGCGATGGTCCCATAGGCGTGACCCCTGCGACCAAACATTTGAATATGGGAGAAGATGTCTAAGGCCAGAATACACTTCAGTAATACAGGTAAAGAGTCCAGAACATGTAATACCTCCCTGTACTGTAGGGGGCGCTACCAGACACCAGTCAGTGCATACACTTCAGTAATACAGGTAAAGAGTACAGAACATGTAATACCTCCCTGTACTGTAGGGGGCGTTACCAGACACCAGTCAGTGCATACACTTCAGTAATACAGGTAAAGAGTACAGAACATGTAATACTTCCCTGTACTGTAGGGGGCGCTACCAGATAAGTCAGTGCATACACTTCAGTAATACAGGTAAAGAGTACAGAACATGTAATACTTCCCTGTACTGTAGGGGGCGCTACCAGATAAGTCAGTGCATACACTTCAGATCTGGACTGTCCATAACATTGTATGTTGAGTCTGGTTTCAAGTTACAATGGTCCAGAAAATACCACTGTATGTTGAAACTATAAATGCAGTGTTGGGGGACCACTGTATATATAAATATAGATACCGCTGCAATCCCCATTGACTTCAATATGGCTTGCTGCTGAGAGGCAGCCATGTTTGTCAATCACAGATTGGGAGGCATGACATCACAGGGGGGGAGGGGCTTTGAACATAAAGTCCCTTTTTTATGTAAATACTTTTTTCCTGATTTTCAGGTGGGAGCGCCGCGTGGATAACATGGGGAGAATCTACTACGTAGACCACATAACGCGGACAACCACGTGGCAGAGGCCCACCATTGAATCTGTACGGAACTACGAGCAGTGGCAGTTCCAGCGTAACCATCTACAAGGGGCAATGCAGCAATTCAACCAGAGGTTCATCTATGGGGTGAGTGCCCTTCTCTTGTGCTTATCTTTTTGGTCAAATATGGATGGAACCTAAGTAGATATAGAAAAAGGAACTTAATTTTCTGGGCGTCGACATATAGATTATTTTTCCCAGAACTCTCTGTATAGATCCCCACATCAGCGAGGATGCGGAACCTTAGAGTACTCAAACTGTGATTTTTTTTTTTTTTTTTTTTTTTTTTTAATAGCTTAGATCAGTGTTTCTTAACCAGGGAACCTCCAGCTGTTGCAAAAAGTGCAACTCCCAACATGCCCAGACAGCTAAAAGCAGCTGAGATGAGAGGAAAGCCTTGATTTACCTTACATGGACAGTGTGGATCCTCTGAAGAAGGCATACAGGCTTTTTGGCTGCCCGGGCATGCTGGAAGTTGTAGATTTGCAACAGCTGGAGTCACCGGTTGGGAAACACTGCTCTAATTCACTGGTTTCAAAACTGCGGCCCTTCAGATAGATAGGGGATAAGATGTCTAATCGCGGGGGTCCCGCCACTGGGGACCACTGGGATCTCTGCTGCGGCACCCCAGACATCCTGTGCACGGTGTGTAATCCTCTGTGCCGGATGACTGGTGACTACAGCCATTCAAGCCTATGGGAGGTGGCTACTAGCTGTACTAGCCGTTACGCCCCCTCCCATAGACATGAATGGAGAGGGCGTGGTGTGATGAACACAGAAACTCAAGCTTCCCCGGACACTGCCACCTCCAGCTTGGAGATTGTGGGGGTCCCCAGCGGTGGGACCCGTGTGATCAGACATCAGATAAGATGTTTTCCGGCGGAGTACCCCTTTTTCTCTATCGGCTCCATTGGGGGACACAGACCGTGGGTGTATGCTGCGGTCTCTAGGAGGTGTGACACTATGGTAATAAAAAAGTCAGCTCCTCCCAGCAGGATACACCCGCCTTCAGGCCCTGAGCTAATCCGTTTAAGCTTAGTGTCTGCAGGAGGTGGACATGGTCTGGAATTCTCCAGACCAGGTCTTCTGATTTATTGTTTTCCTAGTATAGGGACGTGTTAGTTTTTTTTTATTTTTCTTTCCTGTTTTCAGGTGGGGACTCAGGGACTCCGATTCCCTGTTTCCCCATTGTGAGTAAGGGGGCACAGACATTGCGTATATGCGCTGTACACCCCCCCCCCCCCTCGCCAACGGTCAGCGCCTGGGTTGGTACCTCATGGGTCCGGGTCCCCCTATTTCCCTGCTCGCCTTGCTCGCGCATAGCAGCCAGGCGTGATGCAGGTAACTAAAGCTGACTGATGACTTCACTGAAGACTCCATTAGGTAAGTTCTTCTGCCTGAGGTAAGTACTTTCCCCCCTTTTCTCCTTAGGTACTGGACTTGCAACCTCTGGAGACCCCCTGTTTTTGGCCCACCTTTCAGGTTATGGGGCTGGCTTATACAGGGGCTGGATTTTTATTCTGGGGCAGCAGTGGCATCTTAGGGGGCATGTCATCTATGTTTTACATTGGGCACTTCACTGAGTGTGTGTGGTTACTTGCGGCTATGTCCGCAGCGCCTTATATGCGGCTGACAGCCACGGCGCTGGTACAGGCCGGTCGCTCTCAGCGCCGGCTTACTTTCACTTTCTCTGGCAGTCTCTGCCGGCGTATAGGCCGCCCGCATCTATTTCCCCGAGCGCATATGTGGCTTCTCGGCCAGTCTATAGCTCCGCCCACAGGGCTGTCGGAGCTCTTCAGAGGCGCGAAGTAGCCTCCAATCAGCGCCGTGGGCACGATTTTCAGTTAGGAGGGGCCAATTAGTTAGCGCCTCTGCTTCAGGCACGCCCCTCTCTCCCTATTGGCTGGCACTCTAGCTGCACGGAGCCGTTCTCCTCTCTGCAGCTGCCAGGGGCACAGACTAGGGTGAGAACGTTCCTGTCTCTCTCTTCTCATTATGTCTGTACCCAGGGCTGTTCCTCCCTCTAAACAGAAACCTGGAGCGTCAGTGACTTATTTTGTCTGTAAGCACTGTAATGCCAAGATGCCTGGCTCTACTGAGCCCACTTGCCCTGCCTGCTCCACTGCTCCCCCAGACCCCCTGATGCCCTTTCATTTCCGGTGGATTCAGCCGCTCCACCAGCCTGGGTTTCTTCCCTGACCCAGTATATGGCTGACTTGACCCAAGTCTCCCGTTCAGTGGCTGAGGCCTCCTGGGAAGTGGTGTCCGCCTTGAAGGGGCCTTCCTTGCGCAGGGCCTCTGAGAGGGCCCGCTCCTCGTCTCCACATTCCTCACAATCTCACAAGCGTACTAGGGGTGCCTCGTCTGACTCTTCCATTGAGTCTTCAGATAGACGTGGGCGTTCCCCTCGTGGGTCCCGCCCCCCCCTGTCATCTGGGCACAAACGTTGCTCCTCCAGAGGACGTTCTCGGAGTCGCCGCTCTGCCACGCCAGAGCTGCGTACCCGGTCAGGGTCACCCCCCTCCAGGATTGCCTCTCACATTCTCCTGGTGAACTGGTGTACGAGGCTTCCGAGCCGGCATCTGACTCAGAGGATCGCTCGGATGCAGTTGAAACGGTGAACTCATTGGTGACTGCCATAAGAGACACCTTTCACTTAGAGGACTCAGGATCTTCGGATGTCACTCCAGGAGTATCCTTTCATCGTGCTAAGCCAGCACCTCAAAGGTTCAGCTCTCACGCTGACTTTGACGACATTCTCGAATCTGCATGGAAACATCCAGACAAGAGGTTCCCGGGAATCAAGACAATTTAAGAACGTTATGCATTTGACAAGGACTTTGTCACAAAGGTGGTTTCCCCTCCCTCAGTGGATCCACCAATCTCCCGGATCTCTAGGGCGACTACACTGCCACTGACAGATGCCGCTGCCTTCAAGGATTCCACAGACAAGAAGGTAGAATCCTTAGCAAAGTTTGCCTCTGAAGCAGCTGGCTCTTCTCTTCTTCCCATCTTTGCCTTGTCATGGGTGTCCAAGGCCCTGTCGGAGTGGTGCCAAAAGCTCCATCAGGATATCTTAGCGGGATCCCCCCCAGAGGATCTATCTGCTATGGCTCTCCAATGCTCTAAAGCTGGGGACTTTCTGTGCGCAGCTTCCATGTAGGCAGCCCGTTGTTCTGCCTTTGTTGTGGGTCACCTAGCGGCTCTCTGCCGCTCTATGTGGCTTAAAGCTTGGAATGCGGATGCCGCTTCCAAAAGGTCTCTCACTGAGCTTCCTTTTACTGGTGGCCGTATATTTGGCAAGCGCCTTGATGAGATTATCTCTAAGGCGACGGGAGTTAAGAGTTGCTTGTTGCCTCAAAATAAGGCTCGCCCTACTCCCCAAGGGAAGTCCTTTTCCTTTCGGACCTTTGACTCCAGCAAAGGGTCCGGGCAGGCGCCTTCGCGGGACAAGAAGGCTCTCTCGTTCCGGGCGCGCCCGTCTTGGAAGTCGGACTCCAACCGGTCCGGCCGTTTTGCGCCCAAATCAGGCAACCGCAAACCCACTTCTGCAGGAAGTGAGGCCCCCAGCCGCGGTTTTTTCTCAGGTGGGAGGGCGTCTCTTACTTTTTCGAGATATCTGGACCTCACACATTCAGGACCCTTGTGTCAGGGACGTGGTGTCCAACGGTTACCGAATCAAATTCGTCTCCCTTCCGAGGGATAGCTTTTTTTTCGATCCCGGGCCTCCCGGTTTCCTTTTCCTGGCGAAGCAATTCAGAGAGGCTCTCCAGTCTCTGCTTCTCCAGGGGGTTATCGTTCCCGTTCCTCCAGGGGAACGGTTTCGGGGTTTCTATTCCAATCTTTTTGTGGTTCCCAAGAAGGACTGTTCTGTGCGACCAATCCTAGACCTCAAGCGTCTCAACCGTCACCTTCTCGGCCGCCACTTCTGAATGGAATCTCTCCGTTCGGTGGTGGCGTCCCTGGAACAAGGGGAGTTTCTTTCATCGGTGGACATCAAGGATGCCTACCTCCATGTGCCAATATTTCCAGGCCATCATCGGTACCTCCGCTTTGCGGTTCCGGAGGGGCATTTTCAGTTCGTAGCCCTCCCCTTTGGTCTGGCCACGGCTCCTCGGGTCTTTACCAAGATCCTTGCGCCAGTGATGAGCCTTTTACGGTCGAGGGGAGTCTCGGTGATACCCTACCTGGACGACCTTCTCATCAAGGCTCCAACCAGAGCCCAGACTCTGAAGAATGTGGACGTCACTCTCCCCACTCTGGATCGCTTCGGGTGGATGGTCAACCGGGACAAGTCAGTCCTCTGTCCTACCCAGTCTCTAACCTTCTTGGGACCTCGCTTCGAGATTGTCTGTCTGGCGGGAGGAAAATTCAGGCAGAGGCAAACGTATGGCGCTTCTGTCGGGGGTCCGCTCCCTTCGGACCCAGGTCTCAGTAACCATCTGCACTTGTATGGAAGTCCTGGGTCGGATGGTGGCAACTATGGAGGCCGTACCCTTTGCCCAGTTTCATTACCGCCCCCTTCAACTGGCGATTCTCTCTCGATGGGACAGGTCTCCTCTGTCCCTCGATCGTCAAATTGTTATCCCTCGCAGGGTCTGTCAGTCTCTGCTCTGGTGGCTCCGCTCCCCCCTTCTTTACCAAGGCGGTCATTTCTTCCCCTTCACTGGCAGGTTGTTACAACGGATGCCAGCCTGTCGGGCTGGGGCGGTATGTTCAGGGATTGGACGGTTCAGGGACTCTGGTCTCCCTGAGAGGCCCTTTTTCCGATAAACATATTGGAATTACGGGCGATTCTTCTTTGTCTTCTTCATTGGGAGTCCCAGCTTCATTCCCGTCCTGTCCGCGTCTAGTCGGACAATGCCACGGATGTGGCGTACATAAATCGACAAGGCGGCACTCGCAATTCAGCAGCCATGGCCGAGGTGACAAAGATTCTCATCTGGGGCGGAAAGCAATGTTCCAGCCATTTCGGCGATTCACATTCCGGGAGTACTCAACTGGCAAGCGGACTTCCTCAGTCTGTCCTCACCCGACCCTGGCGAGTGGTCTCTTCATCTGGAGGTCTTCGCGCAACTCTGCTACCACTGGGGCATTCCGGACAGGGACCTCTTCGCATCCCGGCACAATCGGAAGATCCTTCCTTTTGTGTCCAAGTCCCGGGACCCTCAGGCTCTGGCCGTGGACGCCCTAGTGATTCCTTGGGCGGGGTCTGCCCTACCCTATCTGTTCCCTTCCCTTCCGCTCCTTCCCAGGGTTCTGAGGAAGCTCAAAACAAAGGACGTCCCCGCCATTCTGGTAGCTCCAGATTGGCCCCGAAGGTCGTGGTACGCCGACATAGTCAGACTCCTGGACGACGCTCCACTGCGCCTTCTGCTCTGTCCGGACCTGCTCTCTCAGGGTCCTCTTTGCCACCCCAATTTACAGTCGCTGCATTTGACGGCGTGGCGGTTGAGACCGCGGTTTTGAGGGCCCGCGGGTTCTCTTCCCAAGTCATTCACACCATGCTCAGGGCTCGTAAGCTGTCCTCCGCAAGAATTTACCACCGTACTTGGCGGTCTTATTTTCGTTGGTGTGAAGCTCAGGACTTATCTCCTGTAACCTTCTAGGTTCTCGTCTCTCCTTTTTGCAGTCTGGTTTGGATCTGGGGTTGTCTCTGTTCCCTTTAAAGGTCAGGTTTCGGCCCTTGCTATTCTTTTCCAGCGGCCCCTGGCTTCTAATTCTCATGTCCGGACCTTCCTTCAAGGAGTGGCGCATGCTGTTCCTCATCGGTCACCCTCTCCCCCTTGGGACTTGAATTTGGTTCTGAGTGCCCTCCAGGGTGCACCCTTTGAGCCCCTTAGAGAGGTGTCTCTCCGCCTCCTTTCTTGGAAAGTGGTGTTTCTTGTTGCTATCACCTCCATCCGGAGGGTGTCTGAATTGGCAGCTCTTTCCTGCCGTTCTCCGTTTCTGGTGATCCACCAGGACAAGGTTGTTTTCCGGCCAGATCCTTCCTTTTTGCCTAAGGTGGTTTAGGCCTTTCATCTCAATGAGGACATTGTCCTCCCGTCTTTTTGTCCTGCTAGTTCTCATCCTAAGGAGCGCTTACTACACAAGCTGGATGTAGTTCGGGCTGTTCGGTCTTATCTCTCCATCACTTCTTCGTTTCGTCAGTGTGATTCCTTTTTCGTCCTTACGGAAGGTCGTCGTAAGGGACAACCTGCTTCCAAGGCCACCATTTCTCGGTGGATTCGGTCCGCCATTTCGGAAGCCCTCGCTGTAAGGGGAAGATTCCTCCTTTCAGGGTTGTGGCTCGTTCTACCTGTTCTGTTTGGGGCATCCTGGGCTCTCCAGAATAGAGCCTCGGCCTCGCAGATTTGCAAGGCGGCTACCTGGTCGTCTTTGCACACTTTCTCGAGGTTCTACCGAGTTCATACTTTCGCATCGGCTGATGCTAGTCTGGGTCGTAAAGTGCTGCAGGCGGCAGTGGATCGGCCGTCTCCCTGACTACTTATCTGCCCACCCAAGGGACGGCTTTGGTACGTCCCACGGTCTGTGTCCCCCAATGGAGCCGATAGAGAAAAGGGGATTTTTGTTTACTTACCGTAAAATCTCTTTCTCGGAGGATCCATTGGGGGACACAGCTTCAGCCCTTTTTGGGATTTCCTTGGTTCTCTGTCCGAGGGTGTGTTCAGTTATGTTTTTTCTTCTGGTTCTCGGACAGTTTTGGGTTTTCTTTGACCTGTTGGTCTCCTCCTATTGCTCTGGAACTTAAACTGATTAGCTCAGAGCCTGAAGGCGGGTATATCCTGCTGGGAGGAGCCAAATTCTTTTATTACCATAGTGTCACACCTCCTAGAGACAGCAGCATACACCCACGGTCTGTGCCCCCCAATGGATCCTGCGAGAAAGAGATTTTACGGTAAGTAAACAAAAATCTCCTTATTTTTCCATACAAATGAGCATGGGGATGCTAAAAAGACACAGATAATATATGGGTATAGAGATTATATATAATATATATATATATATATATATATATATATATATATATATATATATATATATATGCACATACATACACTAGGGATCTACATATTATCGGCCGATATTCACGATTTTGGACGTTATTGGTATCGGCAATTACCGTCCCACACACCGCACCGCCCTGGCCAGAGACCGCCACCGCTGCCCCATTGCCTGTTCCTGGGGTCCGCGCTACTTCTAGCTCCTGCGGTGTCCTGCGTTACGCTCTGCGCAATGACGTGTGACCTCCTCAACGCGACGTCACAATCATTGTGCACAGTGACAGATCAGGACACCGCTGGAGCCAGAAGTAGCGCGGGCCCCGGGAACAGGTAATTATAAAACCGAGGATGGGGGAGGCAGTGGGGCAGCGGCGGCGGTCTCTGGCCGGGGTGGTGCGGTACTGGGGCCGGTGGTTGGACTAAGGACCGGCAGGGGGAGAGGTGAGGTGGAAGGGAGGGGGGGGGGGGGGATTGGTGTTGCTGAAATAGGCGATAATTTATACCGGAATATCGATATTTTATCGGCTATCAGCCTTAAAGTCCAAAGATTATTGTATCGGCCCAAAAAATCGATAATGGTCAATCCCTAATATATACATACACACCAATATTAGGAACAGAGTTACATTGTTATGTGATAGAGATGAATGAGTTAATTATCACTGCTAATCTGTTCTTTAACAAATATTTATTTTTCTTCTAGAACCAAGATTATAGTCAAAATAAAGAGTATGATCCCTTGGGGCCATTACCTGCTGGATGGGGTGAGTAGAAAACTTATTATTATTATTTTTTTTTTCTTGTTACCCATTTATAGTGAACCGGCCCTGACTGTACAGCAAGTGGATAAGTCCGCTTACCGTGCCCCCTCCTGCCTGTCGGGCTTGATTGACAGCCTGAGCACCGGGCTTTTCCTTGTACCCAGGATGTTGATGAACTATTGTCTGGCCTGTATAAGCTTAATTTTTTTTAAGCTTTCTGTAACCTGGCAGAGAGGTGAGGAGAACAGAATTGGAACAGAGTTCTCCTGACCTGACTGGGTCCCCCGGCCGGGGGGTGTGTGACCTGACGGGTCCTTTTTTAATATTTGCAAACCAGAAAGATGGAGAAGGTTTTCTGTTGTTTCACCTCTGACCTTTTTTGCTTTAATTTATTTTAGAAAAGAGGACAGACGGAAATGGCAGAGTGTATTTTGTGAACCACACAACACGGACGACGCAGTGGGAGGATCCAAGAAATCAGGGGTAAGTGAAGTGGAAGGATAACCGCCTCCTTATAGATCTGTTCTAATGGCAAGAGACAATAGGCAAGACTTGTCAGGAGGCACGTAGAACAGTGTTCTTCAAAGATTGTTGCACAAGCCGCTGTCCGGACATGCTGGGAGTTGTGGTTTTGCAACAGCTGGAGGCTAACTATTTGTAAAACACTGGTGTAGAGGAAATATAAGAAAGTTACCTGCAACAGCCAACCATGTTGCTGATGTCAGCATCTTAACCCCTTGGGGACCGCCCATACGCATTTTTATGGGGGTCGTCGATAAGGGGCCTTAGGCCAGGCTGCAATACTTTTTATGCCAGTAACCCCCCCCCCCCCCAAAAAAAAAAAATTATAAATACATTTTTTTTTTTTTAAACACATCAGTTCCCCTTTACACCATAAGGACATGTCCACTCTGGCCCTGAGGACACAGCCAACCCATACAGATAGCAGCAGTATACAGATAGAGCTGTATGGGAGGAGAAAAACTGTTATATATCCTGATCCTATAGAGAGATAGCTGGAAGAGAGGTGTAAAACTACTATATATCCTGATCCCATAGAGATAGCAGCAGTATAAAGAGAGCTGGAGGGGAGAATTGTAACTGCTATATATCCTGATTCCATAGAGATAGCAGCTGCAGTATACAGATAGAGCTGGAGGGGAGGTGTATAACTACTATATATCCTGATCCCATAAAATAGTAGCAGTATACAGATAGAGGGGAAGTGCATAACTACAATTTATCCATATCCTATAGAGATAGCAGCAGTATACAGCTGGAGGGGAGGGATCTGATAGGGGATGATGTCATACTGTCAGATTGGTGATGACCAAACTATAGTAATAAAGTGCAAAAATGCAGCTGTGCTGGAATAAAACAGATGGCGCTGTAGGATTAGTGATAGTGAATGTGCAGAGTTCCTCTTTACACTGCTCGTCTACTGTCCTTTATACAGGAGTTTGTGATTGTGTTTTGTTATATCATTGTGCTTATTATTATTGTGTATTTTCAGACAACTGAATGAGAAGCCATTGCCGGAGGGCTGGGAGATGAGGTTTACGGTGGACGGGGTTCCATATTTTGTTGATCACAATAGAAGAACCACAACGTATATTGATCCTCGGACCGGAAAATCTGCCTTGTGAGTTGTTTGTTATTGGGAGAGGAACGCTCATCTGTTTGTTGCCTTTTATATATATAAATCGCCTCCCTTTTTCTTTCCATGTACAGAGAAAACGGGCCCCAGATCGCGTACGTACGGGATTTTAAAGCTAAGGTGCAATACTTCAGGTTCTGGTGTCAGGTGAGTACATATATTTAGATGGTGATTTAACCCCTTAAGGACACAGCCAGCGTCATGTTTGTATTCCTGATTATTTTTTTTCTCCCTCTTATTTTTCCATCCTTAGACCCATTTTTTTCTGTTTTTTTTTTTTTTGCACCTCAAATTGTTCTTTGTTATGACATCATTCATTTTACCAAAAAATAATTTGTTGGGAAATCCAAAAAGAAAACCACAATTTTGCAACTTTTAGAGGTATAGCTCTACACTTTATGGTATAGCACTGATCAGTATTATCTGTTCTCTACTTCTCTGGTCTGCTAGAAGGCAGACCAGAGGAGAAGATCCCCGCTACCCAAAAGGAGGCAGTTGAAGGAGACATTTGGCCGCCATCTTTGCTCATCGGACCCCTACGGTCAAGGCACAGGTGGTCCGATGAGCTGTACAAAGCCCCTGTAATGCTTCAAATGCCGCGATCTGTAGTGATTACAGCATCTGAAGGGTAAATAGCAGGCAACAGCGTGATCTCTGATGTTTGCCATTACTTTGCAGTTCCCCAGCTGGCACCACCAGGCAAGAAAGCACAACTTCTGGGCTCCCTTTGTGTAAAGGACATAAATTTACATCCTGGTGCAAGAAGTACCGGGGTATCCGGACATCCATTTACGTTCATTGTCGATAAGGGGTTAATCCTTGTTACAGATCCTATACTAGTGTTTTCCAAGCAGTGTTCCTTCAGATGTTGCAAAACTATCTCCCAGCATGCCCGGGACAACCAAAGGCCTGTCTGCCTCCTCCAGAGGATCCACACTGTGCCTGAAAGGTCAATCAAGGCTTCCCTTTTAGTAGCCTTTGGCTGTTTGGGCATCCTGGGAATTGTAGTTTTGCAACAGCTGGAGGCACACTATTCGGTAAACACCGGCTTATACAGTGAAACCTCTTTGGTACAAGTTTCAGAAATGTTTTATGTCATATTAAATTAAAAAATTTTTTATTGCAGCAACTCTTCATGCCACAACACATCAAGATCACCGTCAATAGGAAAACCTTGTTTGAGGATTCCTTCCAGCAGGTTCGTAACTGCGAAATTAACTTTGCGTCGGTCTGAGCGAATAGTTTTATTTATTTATTTTTTCATTTTAAAAAATTCCATTCATTTAATAATACAACATGTAACAGTATAACAAGCTACCGTATACCATATCAATGTACAACATGTAACAGTATAACAAGCTACCGTATACCATATCAATATACAACATGTAACAGTATAACAAGCTACCGTATACCACATCAATATACAACATGTAACAGTATAACAAGCTACCGTATACCACATCAATGTACAACATGTAACAGTGTAACAAGCTACCGTATACCACATTGATGTACAACATGTAACAGTATAAGAAGCTACCGTATACCACATCAATGTACAACATGTAACAGTGTAACAAGCTACCGTATACCACATCAATGTACAACATGTAACAGTATAACAAGCTACCGTATACCACATCAATGTACAACATGTAACAGTATAACAAGCTACCGTATACCACATCAATGTACAACGTGTCACAGTATAACAAGCTACCGTATACCACATTGATGTACAACATGTAACAGTATAACAAGCTACCGTATACCACATCAATGTACAACGTGTAACAGTATAACAAGCTACCGTATACCACATCAATGTACAACATGTAACAGTGTAACAAGCTACCGTATACCACATTGATGTACAACATGTAACAGTATAAGAAGCTACCGTATACCACATCAATGTACAACGTGTAACAGTATAACAAGCTACCGTATACCACATCAATGTACAACATGTAACAGTATAACAAGCTACCGTATACCACATCAATGTACAACATGTAACAGTATAACAAGCTACCGTATACCACATCAATGTACAACATGTAACAGTATAACAAGCTACCGTATACCACATCAGTGTACAACATGTAACAGTATAACAAGCTACCGTATACCACATCAATGTACAACATGTAACAGTATAACAAGCTACCGTATACCACATCAATGTACAACATGTAACAGTATAACATGCTACCGTATACCACATCAATGTACAACATGTAACAGTATAACAAGCTACCGTATACCACATCAATATACAACATGTAACAGTATAAAAAGCTACCGTATACCACATCAATGTACAACATGTAACAGTATAACAAGCTACCGTATACCACATCAATGTACAACATGTAACAGTATAACAAGCTACCGTATACAATATCAATGTACAACATGTAACAGTATAACAAGCTACCGTATACCACATCAATGTACAACGTGTAACAGTATAACAAGCTACCGTATACCACATCAATGTACAACATGTAACAGTATAACAAGCTACCGTATACCACATCAATGTACAACATGTAACAGTATAACAAGCTACCGTATACCACATCAATGTATAACATGTAACAGTATAACATGCTACCGTATACCACATCAATGTACAACATGTAACAGTATAACAAGCTACCGTATACCACATCAATGTACAACATGTAACAGTATAACAAGCTACTGTATACCACATCAATATACAACATGTAACAGTATAACAAGCTACTGTATACCACATCAATATACAACATGTAACAGTGTAACAAGCTACCGTATACCACATCAGTGTACAACATGTAACAGTATAACAAGCTACCGTATACCACATCAATGTACAACATGTAACAGTATAACATGCTACCGTATACCACATCAATGTACAACATGTAACAGTATAACATGCTACCGTATACCACATCAATATACAACATGTAACAGTATAACAAGCTACCGTATACCACATCAATGTACAACATGTAACAGTATAACAAGCTACCGTATACCACATCAATGTACAACATGTAACAGTATAACAAGCTACCGTATACCACATCAATGTACAACATGTAACAGTAGAACAAGCTACCGTATACCACATCAATGTACAACATGTAACAGTAGAACAAGCTACCGTATACCACATCAATATACAACATGTAACAGTATAACAAGCTACCGTATACCACATCAATGTACAACATGTAACAGTATAACAAGCTACCGTATACCACATCAATGTACAACATGTAACAGTATAACAAGCTACCGTATACCACATCAATGTACAACATGTAACAGTATAACAAGCTACCGTATACCACATCAATGTACAACATGTCACAGTATAACAAGCTACCGTATACCACATCAATGTACAACGTGTCACAGTATAACAAGCTACCGTATACCACATCAATGTACAACGTGTAACAGTATAACAAGCTACCGTATACCACATCAATGTACAACGTGTAACAGTAGAACAAGCTACCGTATACCACATCAATGTACAACATGTAACAGTATAACAAGCTACCGTATACCACATCAATGTACAACATGTAACAGTGTAACAAGCTACCGTATACCACATCAATGTACAACATGTAACAGTATAACAAGCTACCGTATACCACATCAATGTACAACATGTCACAGTATAACAAGCTACCGTATACCACATCAATGTACAACATGTAACAGTATAACAAGCTACCGTATACCACATCAATGTACAACATGTAACAGTAGAACAAGCTACCGTATACCACATCAGTGTACAACATGTAACAGTATAACAAGCTACCGTATACCACATCAATGTACAACGTGTAACAGTATAACAAGCTACCGTATACCACATCAATGTACAACATGTAACAGTATAACAAGCTACCGTATACCACATCAGTGTACAACATGTAACAGTATAACAAGCTACCGTATACCACATCAATGTACAACATGTAACAGTGTAACAAGCTACCGTATACCACATCAATGTACAACATGTAACAGTATAACAAGCTACCGTATACCACATCAATGTACAACATGTAACAGTATAACAAGCTACCGTATACCACATCAATGTATAACATGTAACAGTATAACAAGCTACCGTATACCACATCAATGTATAACATGTAACAGTATAACAAGCTACCGTATACCACATCAATATACAACATGTCACAGTATAACAAGCTACCGTATACCACATCAATGTACAACGTGTAACAGTATAACAAGCTACCGTATACCACATCAATGTACAACGTGTAACAGTATAACAAGCTACCGTATACCACATCAATGTACAACGTGTAACAGTAGAACAAGCTACCGTATACCACATCAATGTACAACATGTAACAGTATAACAAGCTACCGTATACCACATCAATGTACAACATGTAACAGTGTAACAAGCTACCGTATACCACATCAATGTACAACATGTAACAGTATAACAAGCTACCGTATACCACATCAATGTACAACATGTCACAGTATAACAAGCTACCGTATACCACATCAATGTACAACATGTAACAGTATAACAAGCTACCGTATACCACATCAATGTACAACATGTAACAGTAGAACAAGCTACCGTATACCACATCAGTGTACAACATGTAACAGTATAACAAGCTACCGTATACCACATCAATGTACAACGTGTAACAGTATAACAAGCTACCGTATACCACATCAATGTACAACATGTAACAGTATAACAAGCTACCGTATACCACATCAGTGTACAACATGTAACAGTATAACAAGCTACCGTATACCACATCAATGTACAACATGTAACAGTGTAACAAGCTACCGTATACCACATCAATGTACAACATGTAACAGTATAACAAGCTACCGTATACCACATCAATGTACAACATGTAACAGTATAACAAGCTACCGTATACCACATCAATGTATAACATGTAACAGTATAACAAGCTACCGTATACCACATCAATGTATAACATGTAACAGTATAACAAGCTACCGTATACCACATCAATATACAACATGTCACAGTATAACAAGCTACCGTATACCACATCAATGTACAACGTGTAACAGTATAACAAGCTACCGTATACCACATCAATGTACAACATGTAACAGTAGAACAAGCTAATGTATACCACATCAATGTATAACATGTAACAGTATAACAAGCTACCGTATACCACATCAATGTACAACATGTAACAGTATAACAAGCTACCGTATACCACATCAATGTATAACATGTAACAGTATAACAAGCTACCGTATACCACATCAATATACAACATGTCACAGTATAACAAGCTACCGTATACCACATCAATGTACAACGTGTAACAGTATAACAAGCTACCGTATACCACATCAATGTACAACATGTAACAGTATAACAAGCTACCGTATACCACATCAATGTACAACATGTAACAGTATAACAAGCTACCGTATACCACATCAGTGTACAACATGTAACAGTATAACAAGCTACCGTATACCACATCAATGTACAACATGTAACAGTATAACAAGCTACCGTATACCACATCAATGTACAACATGTAACAGTGTAACAAGCTACCGTATACCACATCAATGTACAACATGTAACAGTATAACAAGCTACCGTATAACATGTAACAGTATAACAAGCTACCGTATACCACATCAATGTACAACATGTAACAATATAACAAGCTACCGTATACCACATCAATGTACAACATGTAACAGTAGAACAAGCTACCGTATACCACATCAATGTACAACATGTAACAGTATAACAAGCTACCGTATACCACATCAATGTACAACATGTAACAGTATAACAAGCTACCGTATACCACATCAATGTACAACATGTCACAGTAGAACAAGCTACCGTATACCACATCAATGTATAACATGTAACAGTATAACAAGCTACCGTATACCACATCAATGTACAACATGTAACAGTAGAACAAGCTACCGTATACCACATCAATGTACAACATGTAACAGTATAACAAGCTACCGTATACCACATCAATGTACAACGTGTCACAGTATAACAAGCTACCGTATACCACATCAATGTACAACATGTAACAGTATAACAAGCTACCGTATACCATATCAATGTACAACATGTAACAGTATAACAAGCTACCGTATACCACATCAATATACAACATGTAACAGTATAACAAGCTACCGTATACCACATCAATGTACAACATGTAACAGTATAACAAGCTACCGTATACCACATCAATGTACAACATGTCACAGTATAACAAGCTACCGTATACCACATCAATATACAACATGTAACAGTATAACAAGCTACCGTATACCACATCAATGTACAACATGTAACAGTATAACAAGCTACCGTATACCACATCAATGTACAACATGTAACAGTATAACAAGCTACCGTATACCATATCAATGTACAACATGTAACAGTATAACAAGCTACCGTATACCACATCAATATACAACATGTAACAGTATAACAAGCTACCGTATACCACATCAGTGTACAACATGTAACCGTATAACAAGCTACCGTATACCACATCAGTGTACAACATGTCACAGTAGAACAAGCTACCGTATACCACATCAATGTACAACATGTCACAGTAGAACAAGCTACCGTATACCACATCAATGTACAACATGTCACAGTATAAGACTTCAATATCTCAATGAATCTTCCCCCTCCGAACACAAATTCCTCCCTCTCTCCCCTTACCCAACCCCCTACCAGTCTGGAACATTTATATAGTCTGTTTAATTTTACTGCTATTTTGACCCCTCCTTTTGAATGGCTACTTTTCTTTTCCTATCCTCGTAGTATTTTTTTTTTAAACTTTTCTACCAGGGCTACCCATTCTCTAAAGGGATACTCTGCCGCTCAGAGTTTGGAACAAAATGTTCCGAATGCCTAGAACCGGCGGCGGGAGCTCGTGATATCATAGCCCCGCCCATTCATGACGTCACAATCTGCCCCCTCAATCCAAGTCTATGGGAGGGGGCGTGACGCTGTCACGCCCCCTCCCATAGACTTGCATTGAGGGGGCCGGGACGTGACTTCATAAGGGGGCGGGGCTATGACATCACAAGCTTTTGTTCCAAACGCTGAGCAGCAGAGTATCCCTTTAAAGAATGGGTAGCCCTGGTAGAAAAAGTTAAAAAAAAAATACTACGAGGATAGGATAAGAAAAGTACCAATTCAAAAGGAGGGGTCAAAATAGCAGTAAATATGAATATATATATATATATATATATATATATATATATATATAATATATATATAGTGTAATCTCTCTCTATATCTCTATCTCTCTGTCTATAACACACACTTCAGTGAACACTTGATATTAGATGGTGTTTAAGCCAGTGCTTCCCAGCCAGGGTGCCTCCTTCTGTTGCATAATTATAACTCCCAGCCATGCCCAGACAGCCAAAGGCTGCTGAGATGAAGGGGAAGCCTTTATTTACCTTTCAGAGACAGTTTGGAGGAATACAATACAGAAATTTTAGGTGCACTACTGTGGTAGATGTATACAATGACATTGGCTATCCCTCAACACTGATGTTAAAATTGAGACATTCGCCAGTGTGGAGGAAGCAGACAGAGCTTTGACTGTCCGGACATGCTGCGAGTAGTAGTTTTCCAATAGGTTGAGTCACCCTGGTTGGAAAACACTGCTCTAGTGCAGTGGTCTCCAAATTACGGCCATCCAGATGTTGCAAAACTTAAACTCTCAGCATGACCGGACAGCCAATGCCCTGTCTGCCTCCTCCACACTGTCCCTGAAAGGTAAATCAAGGCTCCCTCCTCATCTCAGCAGTCTTTGGCTGTTGGAGAATGCTCAGTGTTATAGTTTTGCAACATCTGGAGGGTTGTAGTTTGGAGACCACTGCACTATAGTTTTTCTCAACCAGTGTGACTCTAGCTGTTCCAAAACAACAACTCCCAACATACCTGAACAGCCAAAGGCTTCGGAGATGAGAGGGAAGGCTTGATTTACCTTTCAGGGACAGCAGGATAAAGGCAGACAGGCTTTGGCTTACCGGGCATCCTGACAGTTGTAGCTTTGCAACTGCTAGAACCACCCTTGATGGGAAGCACTGTTCGTTGCATAATGACAACTATTAGTATGCCCAGACAGCCAAAGCTCTGTCTACTTCCTCCAGAGGATCCACGCTGTCCCTAAAAGGTAAATCATGGTTTCCCTCTCATCTCAGCAGCCTTTGGCTTTCCAGGCAATGCTGGGAGTTGTAGTTTTGCAACAGCTAGAATCACACCGGTTGGGAAACACTGCTCTAGTCCAGTGATCTTGAAACTGAGGCCCTCTAGATGTCGCAAAACTCCAACTACCAGCATGCCCGCACAGCCAACGGCTGTCCGGGCATGCTGGGAGTTGTAGTTTTTCACCATCTGGCATTCCAAAGTTTGGAGACCACTGCTGCTTTATAATGCAGATATAAATCACCCAACATAAGTTTTTTATTTTGTCTTGTTTAGATTATGAGCTTTAACCCACAAGACCTGAGGAGAAGACTTTGGATAATTATTCCTGGAGAGGAGGGGCTGGACTACGGAGGCGTCGCGAGGTAACACCCCCACCGCAGTGACGGCGCCAAGTGTCCGGAATCTCGCCAGTTTCATACGTATTTTTTACCTTTATTCTTTTCTCCGCAGGGAGTGGTTTTTCCTTCTCTCCCATGAAGTCCTTAACCCCATGTACTGCCTGTTCGAGTATGCTGGAAAAGACAACTACTGCCTGCAGATAAACCCCGCCTCCTACATCAACCCCGACCATCTGCGCTACTTCCGCTTTATCGGAAGGTTTATCGCCATGGTGAGTTGAGCCGTTCTCTACGCACCCTATAAATATCCGCTTTGTGCAAAGTCTAACCAAGGTGGGAAAAAATCGCCATCTCGGTAAGGGGATGTTCACCCGGCGGAATTTCCGAATTTCTCAGAACACTTTATATCCTGATCCCATAGAGCAGGGGTATTCAGCTGGTGGACCGCGGTCCAGATCCAGACCGCGGCCGCCAGTCATCCGGACCTCCGGCCGGATCTCCCCTCCCCTCTCTAAGACACCGATACAAATAGAGGGAAGGTTTTGCTCCCTGCCCGGCGCTTCTGTGATGCAGGCGGTGTGATTAGTGCTGCCTGCATCATCTTCTCTGGTCAGGCCTGACTAGAAGAGGCCAGAGCAGTGCGGGACCTGGGACGGGAGCCTAAGCTGAGGTAAAAATTTGTGTTCCCCCACGTGTGACTCTCCAGTTGTTTTAGAATTACAACTTCCATCATGACCTTCTGTCTGTGCATGATGGGAGTTGTAGTTTGCAACAGCTGGAGAGTAACAGTGGCAAAGTTCATGTGGGGGCACAGCGGCATCATTAATTCTGGGGGCACAGCGGCATCATTAATTCTGGGGGCACAGCGGCATCATTAATTCTGGGGGCACAGCGGCATCATTAATTCTGGGGGCACAGCGGCATCATTAATTCTGGGGGCACAGCGGCATCATTAATTCTGGGGGCACAGCGGCATCATTAATTCTGGGGGCACAGCGGCATCATTAATTCTGGGGGCACAGCGGCATCATTAATTCTGGGGGCACAGCGGCAT
Source organism: Hyla sarda (assembly GCF_029499605.1). Classification (NCBI taxonomy): domain Eukaryota; kingdom Metazoa; phylum Chordata; class Amphibia; order Anura; family Hylidae; genus Hyla; species Hyla sarda. Next base: position 6,068,912 of record NC_079200.1, read on the forward strand.
CATTAATTCTGGGGGCACAGCGGCATCATTAATTCTGGGGGCACAGCGGCATCATTAATTCTGGGGGCACAGCGGCATCATTAATTCTGGGGGCACAGCGGCATCATTAATTCTGGGGGCACAGCGGCATCATTAATTCTGGGGGCACAGCGGCATCATTAATTCTGGGGGCACAGCGGCATCATTAATTCTGGGGGCACAGCGGCATCATTAATTCTGGGGGCACAGCGGCATCATTAATTCTGGGGGCACAGCGGCATCATTAATTCTGGGGGCACAGCGGCATCATTAATTCTGGGGGCACAGCGGCATCATTAATTCTGGGGGCACAGCGGCATCATTAATTCTGGGGGCACAGCGGCATCATTAATTCTGGGGGCACAGCGGCATCATTAATTCTGGGGGCACAGCGGCATCATTAATTCTGGGGGCACAGCGGCATCATTAATTCTGGGGGCACAGCGGCATCATTAATTCTGGGGGCACAGCGGCATCATTAATTCTGGGGGCACAGCGGCATCATTAATTCTGGGGGCACAGCGGCATCATTAATTCTGGGGGCACAGCGGCATCATTAATTCTGGGGGCACAGCGGCATCATTAATTCTGGGGGCACAGCGGCATCATTAATTCTGGGGGCACAGCGGCATCATTAATTCTGGGGGCACAGCGGCATCATTAATTCTGGGGGCACAGCGGCATCATTAATTCTGGGGGCACAGCGGCATCATTAATTCTGGGGGCACAGCGGCATCATTAATTCTGGGGGCACAGCGGCATCATTAATTCTGGGGGCACAGCGGCATCATTAATTCTGGGGGCACAGCGGCATCATTAATTCTGGGGGCACAGCGGCATCATTAATTCTGGGGGCACAGCGGCATCATTAATTCTGGGGGCACAGCGGCATCATTAATTTTGGGGGCACAGCGGCATCATTAATTTTGGGGGCACAGCGGCATCATTAATTTTGGGGGCACAGCGGCATCATTAATTTTGGGGGCACAGCGGCATCATTAATTTTGGGGGCACAGCGGCATCATTAATTTTGGGGGCACAGCGGCATCATTAATTTTGGGGGCACAGCGGCATCATTAATTTTGGGGGCACAGCGGCATCATTAATTTTGGGGGCACAGCGGCATCATTAATTCTGGGGGCACAGCGGCATCAATAATTCTGGGGGCACAAAGGTACAATTAGTCGATACAGGGCACAGTGTTTGTCGAAAATGTATTTGGGGGCATAGTGTGTGGCAGTAATATTGCAGGGACACAGTGTGTAGCAGTATTATATTCAGTGGGTACAGTGTGTGGTGGTTTATTCAGGGGTACAGTGTGTGGCGGTTTATTCAGTGGGTACAGTGTGTGGCGGTTTATTCAGTGGGTACAGTGTGTGGCAGTATTCAGTGGGTACAGTGTGTGGCAGTATATTCAGTGGGTACAGTGTGTGGCAGTATTCAGGGGTACAGTGTGTGGCAGTATTATATTCAGTGGGTACAGTGTGTGGCAGTATTATATTCAGGGGTACAGTGTGTGGCAGTATTATATTCAGTGGGTACAGTGTGTGGTAGTATTATATTCAGTGGGTACAGTGTGGCAGTATTATATTCAGTGGGTACAGTGTGCGGCAGTATTATATTCAGAGGGTACAGTGTGCGGCAGTATTATATTCAGGGGTACAGTGTGCGGCAGTATTATATTCAGTGGGTACAGTGTGGCAGTATTATATTCAGTGGGTACAGTGTGCGGCAGTATTATATTCAGTGGGTACAGTGTGTGGTGGTATTTCAGAGGTGCAGTGTGCGGCAGTATTATATTCAGTGGGTACAGTGTGTGGTGGTAGTATATTCAGGTCATACATCCTCTACACTTGTCGTTAACTCTTTCCTTCATGGCACGGAGGCCGCTCGGTGTGAACCAGGTCTTGGCGTTCAGCTCGGACCTTTACCAGATCTCAGACCTGAATAAGTGGACCCTCACTAAAAATAGTTGAGTACCCCTGACAGATATCAGCAGCAGTATACAGGTAGAGCTGTAGGGGAGTGGTCTCCTAGGTGATGTCATCTTGTAGTTTACAGTCAGCTGACCCAGGACTGACCACCTCTTCTGACGCATTAAACATTGATTTTTCTGTGGGTCAGGCTGGTGATATTATTGTCCCAGTTACAGTAATAAAAGGGTCTGACTGCTGGTCCCACCACATGTAGCTTCTATAATGCAGCATTGGTTGTGATTAGAGAATAATGTAGAGATTCTTGTGTATGCCTTGTGCTTACCTGTTGTTGCTGATGTGGCAGGCATGGGATTTTCATCCATACTGGTTGCAATTCCATCACTGGAAATTATTTCCTTTTGCTTTCTTCATTTCCCATTAATCCCCTGTGTTTGTAGAGAGAGAGGGTGTGGTGTTTGATCACTGCACTTGCTCGTATAATAAGGCTACTAATACTGGAAAATCGCCCAACTGAACGGATTAAACTTACAAGTGGTTTGGTGTCACAAGTTCGCATAATGTGCAGTTTTGATGCATTTTCCTATTTAGGGTTAGGGTCACGTGTATTTTTTGTTACCTTTTGACTTCAATGGGTAGGAAAATAAGTAGCAGCAAAATACAGCAGGTGCGACCTGACCCGCAAAGTGCGTCTTTAGGGAAATATTGCCATTAGGTGAACGTGATTTGACCTATAAACACAACTGAGGGGTTTTAAGAGGATGTGAGGGGTTTTTACAGCATTTATCACATTTTTTTTTTTAATGCATTTTGACTGTTCTTGCTGCGATCTTGGAATAATCGTGGCGAAAACAAAAAGTTGTGTACAGCTGTTCTTTATCCTGGTCCCATAGAGGTAGTAGCAGTATACAGATAGAGCTGGAGGGGAGGTGTATAACTACTATATATCCTGTTCCCATAGAGATAGCAGCAGTATACAGATAAAGCTAGAGAGGAGGGGTATAACTACTATATATCCTGATCCCATAGAGATAGCAGCAGTATACAGATAGAGCTGGAGGGCAGGGGTATTGCTACTTTATATCCTGTTCCCATAGATATAGAGCTGGAGGGGAAATGTATGACTACTATATATCCTGATCCCATAGAGATAGCAGCAGTATACAGATAGAGCTGGAGGGGAGGTGTATAACTACTAAATATCCTGATCCCATAGTGATAGCAGCAGCAGTATACAGATAGAGCTGGAGGGGAGGTGTATAACTACTATATATCCTGATCCCATAGTGATAGCAGCAGCAGTATACAGATAGAGCTGGAAGGGAGGTATATTACTACTATATATTTTGATCCCATAGAGATAGCAGCAGTATACAGATAGAGCTGGAGGGGAGGGGTCTGATAGGTGATGATGTCATCTTGTTGTTCACAGCTAGCTGACCCAGGACTGACCACATTAAACCAGTGTTTCCCCAACCAGGGTGCCTCCAGCTGTGGCAAAACTACAACTCCCAGCATGCCCGGACAGCCTTCGGCTGTCCGGGCATGCTGGGAGTTGTAGTTTTGCCACAGCTGGAGGCACCCTGGTTGGGGAAAAACTGCATTAAACATATTGATTTTCTGTGGGTCAGGCTGGTGATCACATGCCCCAGTTACAGTAGTGGATGCAGCTGTACTGGAATAAAACAGATGGCGCTGTAGGACTAGTAATGGTGAGTGCGCAGTATATTGGGGGAGCCCTGGAGTTCTTCTTAGTGCGGGGTGCGGCACCATAGTCCCATCCTCTTGAATGAGGCGATGCCGTTCTCTGCTCTACTAAATAAACCCTGAAGGACATTTTTGACCCTTTATTCTCTGGACGGGCCGGGATCTCAGCAGGCACCCCCCCGACCGTTCAGGATGTTGTTGTATATTCTAGTAATAAGTTGGAGCTCCCCTTTATAGCCTTGTGATAATGTCTCCCGTCTCTTCCTCAGGCTTTATTCCATGGGAAGTTTATAGACACCGGATTCTCTTTACCGTTCTATAAGCGAATATTAAATAAACCCGTGGGGCTGAAGGATTTGGAATCTGTGGACCCCGAATTCTACAATTCTCTCATCTGGATCAAGTGAGTGTTCACTTATAATTACATCTTTATTCTCCTAATTCACTTTCTTTACGAATGTTTGTCATTGTGAATTACTATATGATTGTATATGCATACATAGTGACATAATATATATACTAGAGGTGCACCGAAATGGGAATTTCATAACCGAAACGAAACCGAAATAAAAAAAAATTTCCGTCCGATACCGAAACAGAAAATGACTTCTCCCAGTCTTCTGGTAAAATGCAGCGCTCCGCACATTAGATTAGATTCCCCCACATTAGGTCGGGAGCTCCCCCACAATAGTAGGCAGCTCCCCCCCACAATAGTAGGCAGCTCCCCCCCACAATAGTAGGCAGCTCCCCCCCACAATAGTAGGCAGCTCCCCCCCACAATAGTAGGCAGCTCCCCCCCCACAATAGTAGGCAGCTCCCCCCCACAATAGTAGGCAGCTCCCCCCCACAATAGTAGGCAGCTCCCCCCCACAATAGTAGGCAGCTCCCCCCCACAATAGTAGGCAGCTCCCCCCCAACAATATTAGCCAGCTCGGGCACATAAAAAGTATTCCTATCCCGGAGAGCGCGCCCCCCCAGATGTTGCGCCCGGTGTGGCCAGCCCCCCCTGCACCCCCCACGCTCTGGCACTGGCAGTGTTTGTAACTTGTGCTGTGGGCGGGCAGGGGAGGTGGTCATTATCAGCAAATTTTTTGTTGTTTCGGCATTTCCCCAAAATAGCTATTTTCGCCCGATATGTATCGGCCGCCGATATATCGGTGCATCCCTAATATATATATATATATATATAAACAGTCATGTCCGTAATTTTCTATGAAAAGAAGTATTTCTCACAGGAAAGGATTGCAGTAACACATGTTTTGCTAT